>NC_056743.1:1754849496-1755024496 GCF_019279795.1 Protopterus annectens
CCTAGTTCCCAATTAATTTGGATAATTGAGTCTCTGCTGTAATAACATCATGAAAAACATAGCATCTACCTACTTATTTATGCATCCCCCATATTTACTAACCTCAACACCAGCCTACAATTCAAACTAAAAATATTATAATAAAATAGCAGATTTTTCTTGAAATCTTCCTTCATACTCCCGCCACTGCCATGCCCAAAAAGAAATGAAATAGCTAGAACATCCAAACCCACTCATTTACTCACAATTAAGCACAGCCTATACTATACTCTAACAACCTGACAACTGTCCTTACCTAAGAATGTTCTCCAGTACTGTCCCACTCCCACAACAAGAGCTTTAGCATCCAGCACTCAATCTCTGCTTACACATCACATACATAATAAGTAAAAAAAATAAATAAATTGAATTGTATCTGCTACTTATTTTCTCATGTCTCAGATTGTATGAGATCTTAAAGGCTGGTGGCCTTCTACTGTCATGCCCCCCCCCATCTTTGTACCATTTGCAAACAGATGGATTTTGCTCTAGTTCTTTATAATATCTTACATGGATATGAAAAATCAAGCAGTATTAACACCAAACACTATAGAACCCCTCCACCAATAATACATTTGCTAAACTGTCTTTACCTTTTACAACTTCTTTCATCGAGTTTCAGTCTTTCACCACACTCCTTAGAAACCTGATAGTCCCATCCCTTGTCTCATAAGTTGCTGCTTTTCAAAATGACGCCACAAATGTTACTAAACTCCAGACTCACCTCTTTACTAGATGCCCCTTCCTTACTTTAGGGAGACTAGGCTTTAGAACTAGATCAAGTGGGCAAGCAAGACCTAGGCTGGGATTCCAGACAGCCAGACTATACTAAATTCCTTCCATGCCATAGGCTGCCAGCAGTTCTCATGTCAGTGAGCACGAGATGAGCCCATGCCTGGTTTCAAAACTAGAGAAAGGACTCAAAAAGTTCTGGCCGGGCTATCACAATTGAGAATAACAGTGGCGGATTCAGGAATTTGCAATGGGGGGGGGGGGGCAGTCCTGTCAGTTAACTACCGGGTTGGAAGCGAGAAAGTGGGACACTAAGTTTGGTGGTCGTGAAAAGATCACCTTAAGAAGCTCTAACATGTTTGGAAAGACATCAGTTTACATTCAGTTGCACATGATTTTGCTGTGAATACAGGTAATTCTGGTGCAGCACACAGCACATGTACATATAGTACAAGTATTTTCAATGCATGCCTAGAAAAGATGATTGGTTGCCCATTTCCTGTTACAACCTATGAACTGTAGCATCCTTTGCAGGTGTCCTGTTAGTCTCATGGCATGCAACAGACTGCCTCAGTTTTTCAGCTTTCTGCAGGTCTGCACTTTTGAAAAATATTATTACAGTACACGAATCAATAGTAAAAACAAAAAAAAAGAGAGTGGATTTGTAGAACTAAACTCCTTTATTGGTAAGCGCTTTCAGTGGCAAAAGATAAGCCAACTTCTTCAGACCATCGAAAAACATACAAGATACAATCCCATGTGAAAAGGAATACCTTTTATACACAGTGTTAATCTAAAAACCTATGTAAAACAAATCTCTGGTTCAGCAAACAAATGGTCACTTGTGGTTTTTTACTGTTGGTTGTTTTTTACTTAATTAATTGATTGCTTGTTTAGATTAGCACTGTGTATAAAAGGCATTCCTTTTCACATGGGATTGTATCTTGTATGTTTTTCGATGGTCTGAAGAAGTTGGCTTATCTTTGCAACACAAAAAAGTTTTAACCAAATAAATTTCTCTTAATTTACACTCTTTTTTTTTTTTTTTGTTTTTTTTTTTTTTTTTTTCAGTGAATCAATAATCAATGCCAGGAGGATTTGTGACAGCAGAAGAGTACTGTAAGAGTGGTGATGACACTGACAAAAAGGCAGGAGTTTGAGCTGGATGTGGCAGAGTAAAGATGTTTGTTTTTGCTGGGGTGTGGTGACGAGGGTGAACAGGAGGGAATATAAGTATTATAGTCAGCCCAGATTGGAAGGTGGAGAGACAAGTCGAGAAGAGACAAGATTTGTTGGTTTGGACATTGGCTGAGGAGGATGGGATATATATAAAAAAAAAAAGAGGATGTAGATGTCAGGTCACAAAACAAGAAAAGGGGAAAGCCTAAGATAGGGGTTTTGGATGAGGAGAGAGAGAGAGGTGGGCATTGTGATGTGATAGAGAGAGCAATGCAGGAAGAAAAGAAATGGAAACAGATGATTGACAGATGATGCGGAACAGCCGAAGAAAGAGATGATGATGATGATAATAGTGTAAATGTCATTTTATTATTGTTTTCATATATGTAATAATAATCCGTGGATTGGTGGGTGGTGGTGCAGTAGTTTGTAGCTTTTGTACAGTAAAGGCGTTGTTCTGTTAGATTCTCAGCTAAAGCATCTTCTGTGTGTGGAGACATGTGTGTGAATGGGCATACCTTCATTGAAGGTTGTCCAGCAGCAGCTGCACGCACGAAAAATCTAAATCCTAAGACTTTAAAAAGTAGTTGGACAAAGGTTTTAAAGCTGTGGAAATATGGTTTATTAAAAAAAGGTTGAACAGTCAGGCATATGAATGAAAAGTAAATGAATTTTAGTTTAAGAGTTATACATTCACATTTATATCTTCTACTAGTAGGATAAATGAGATATTCCTGAGATGTGTCTTTCTTCTTTTTTTAAAAAAATTGAGTATAATATCACTTCAGCAAAGAGAAGCAAGCAAAACAATCAGTTGCAAACAAAACAGCTAGTGAGAACTGGGTCTACTTTTCATCTAATCAAAAAATCCTTTAAATCCCCTTATATTTTCCTTACAAAATAAAATAAAATGACTAGTCTCTATCTATTGGTAATATACATAATTGCAATCTACTTAACAAGCATTGAAGAAATAAACACAAGGTTTTTTCAGCTTTTACAGAAACTCACCGTTACCATCGTGGTAATGTTAAGTAGTAAGTAATAATAGCTAATTGCAGTCCAGATGGCTTTCAGTCCCCTGTGTTGTCCCACTACAGTGGGTGTATGTAAGCGGCTTCATCAGTGCCATAAGCAGGCTCATTAATGCATTCTTACCTGCGACTGCCCTACAGATGAACCAGCTTTGCAACATCAGTACTGTCCTGTCTGCCTGCAACTGCAGATTTGACATACAGATAGAGCTGCTGCATCAGAGAACTTCAGTTATATGCTGCTACTCTGACAAGTCCAGCGGAGTAAATTCAGGTAAATTCAGTAAATTCTTCTTTCATCTCTTTAACATCTTAGTTGGTATCTTAATTTTTTAATTTTTTTTTTTGTATTTTTTTTTTTTTTTTTTTTTTTTTTCAATTGTGATGTATTGTACTGTACTGTGGCTTTTCTTGTAATTTTAAACGCTTAGTTACTGAGAGCCAAAAAAGGGGTTTGAATGAAAAAATAAAATAAAAAAAAAGTTTTTAGTGACAAAAGGGACCATGTATTATTTTTACTGAAAACAGTTGCACAAATCAGGACAGCTAATTAACAGCACGCTTATTAGCCTGTCAACTGAACGGATCAGCTGATATTTACCTGGCTGTGAGGTAATGCAAAAGCTCTGCGTGTATGTGTATCAGACAGACAGTAGGGGTGCACAAACCAGTTTGAAACCTCGGCTAACCTGTGCAAGTCTCTCTGTTTGCGGTACTAGTAGGCCTTTCACCCTTACCGCCCTCCTGTGATGCCTTGCGTGCCATCTTCTAAAAGCTAATGTTAATACGTTACAGACTCAGACAGAGTCAGAATCTCAGAGAGTACACTATTTTTCACTCTGAATTTCTATATATTAGGTTAGTGTTCGCATAAATTTACTTGATCATCACAGATTCACAGGGACAGGGGGGTGAGGGTATATATGCCCAACTAACTAACTGTCAATGCTTTTTCTTTGTGCACGCGTTTGTTCTTTGGCGGGTTTTACTAACTATACACTCACTGCATTGCTCGTGAGTCGTGACTGCTCCGTCGGTAGTCGGTAATTATTTTCATGGAATTGGAAAACAAAACAACAACTACACATACTTATGATATTAGTACTAGTACTGATAATTACCGGGCAGTAGATTGGTGTGTGTGCCACAGCCTTAGTCTTCTCAATCTCATCTGCAACCGCCAGTACACTCAAAAATATTACTCTAGGGAGTCGGGACTAGGGCTAGGCGCACTTAAATGTGATAAAGAAACTAAGAAAGCTGTTTGGCCAAGGAAAATAATAAAAGCAGCAATACTAGCATAGCATCATGCATGTGGCGAGTAATCCAAAAAAAAAAACAAAAAACAAATGCTCTTCCTTGCGAAACTAAAGGAGGAAACCTGTTATGACCGTAATAAATGACACATTGTTAGAAAAATATGTATTTAAACATGTATGAAGTGCTAGTTTAAAAGCAAATAGTATATAATGCATGTTATTCTATTTACTATATGGCAATAAGAATGACTTTACATGTAATTGCTTGAAGCTTTGGAGCTGCAGTGTATTTGAACTCTGACCCTGGCAGTAGCCAGCTCAGCAAGCTTATGTTTTTCACTAATGATTATCTGCTGGGTCAGGAAAATTAAATGTATAAAGCATTGAAAATCCTTCTTCCTTCCTCTGAGATAATTGGCCTTGTGAATATTATCAGAGATAAAGCACAGCTGCTAAAGTAATGTTGCAAGAAGAACAAAGAAGTATATTACAAGACTGAACCGACTATTGTATTCGAGCAGGACTGAAACCTTGAAAGAATAACATTTTACAGAAAGACATTATAACTCACCAGGTGCTTTGCAAGGCTGTATTATTCCCATGGGAAAACTTTTAAAATATATAACATCAGCTTTTTCTTATGAATAGAATATTGTAGACCATAGTGATGTAGGTGCCCTGTGACTAACCACGTCAGTAAAGTGGGCACAGCTTGAATGTAAAGACTATATAAAATTGTGTATTTCCTGCATCATGTCAGACAAAACTCTGTACTTGTATGGTTTTTTGCCTCCTGGTGTACACTAGTAAACTTTTGCATCTGAGCCTCCTGTGTGTTATCATTTGTTTTTATTTAACACACATACCAAGGCTTTTTAAGCACTGGTCTGGCACTAACAGTGTAGCATCCATTAAGGCTAGCTTCTTCTATTTTTTTTTTTTTTGCTAAGAAGTCTCACGGTTACCATTATCTTTCACTTGCTCAGTAAAAGATTCTGAGTGATAGCAAGCTTTTTTTATAACAAAAAAAAAATCATCTGTGGAAATGGACTAGCTATCTATACAGCATTTACTACCATGATAGTTCATTCATTTCACTTCATTCATTGATTAGTAGGCTGCATCTTCGTTCTGCATCTCATATTTTATAAATAAAACTTAAATAACTTACATAAATGATTCAACCAGCCAGGTACAAATCTCTGCAGCAATAGCAAAGCAATAAAAAGTATAAAGATAAGCCGCCGAACCGAAGCAAGCAGGTCAAGTGGAACTGGGTCTGGAAGTTGACGTACTCTTATAAATATATTAATATTTGCTTTCTCACGCTCTCTCTTACAACTAAAGTGGGAGTCTCTGGACCAATTAGCACAGCCATTGGTTTGTAGCTAACAGGCTGCTGCTTCCTAGAGCCAGCCAGATTCTACCCCCCACTCCAGATAAACTGTACTGTAATGCGTACAGTCAGTATGCCTCCCAACGTCCCTGTTCTGGACCTAGATTAGGATGTGCTGTTGCTAAGGTCACATTGGCTAAATAGTTGAAAGACTGTGTGACTTTCATTTATAGACAATGTAATATTCCATTACCTACTACCATAAAGGCTCATTCTACAAGGTCAGTGGAAACTTCTGCTGCCTTCCATGCCAGAGCTTCTTTACATGACATTTGTGCAGCTGCAACTTGGGCTACCACTCATACCTTCATCAATCATTACAAATTGGATTTAACCTCCAGAGGAAGAGCATCTTTTGGTTCTATGGTGCTCAGGAATGTCCTTCCATGAGAGCCTCCCAGGAATAGAGGTAGCTGGGGACTCTGTCCCGTTCGTAAGGAACGAACGAGGATTAACAATATCAGATAAAGAAGTTATGTCTTACCATAATGTTCCATCTGTATTATTGATCCTTGTTCAGTCATTACGACCATCCCTCCTTCCCCCTCCTGTGGCTTCTAGCGGATCTCACCATCTGGTTCTATTAGGTCATTTGATCAGAGGTAGCCTCTACCTACTTTTGACTTGTAAACTCAATCTGAGGTAACAGGGAGAGGGGAATTCTGTGTAAGAGTTTTTAGCTCGAGAGTTTGTAGCTGACGCGAGCTTGGAAGATGACCGGCTCAGTTCCGAGTTCGGAACCGATACCCACATGTAATGACTGAACGAGGATCAAGAATACAGATGGAATGTTATGGTAAGACATAACTTCTTTTTTCTACAGAACATGCTAGAACAGGAGCAGAAACTAGATCCTCCTCTGAAAGTGACTGTGTTCGAGCAGATGAGCACAACAATGCTCGGTGAAATTACTTTTTATTCTATAAGGGGTTTAAGTGCAGAAGCAATCCTTAAAGAATATGATGTAAGTCCTTTTCTGTCGCTACCTTCATTAATAATACAGTGCCCTTAAATTGTGTATTGAGAATCTGGTGTTTCCAAAACTACTTCAGTCATTATTACGTCACTGATAATGGTACGTTCCTGAACAATAGGTGATCGGATATGTGCAGAACGTTTCAAAGCCTTTTTATTTCTTTCTGTTGTGCTCTTGCAGTGTTCATTCTCCTGAACAGTGCTTTTCACACACACTGTTTATTCAACACACCATTTAGTCCCTTTCCCTGTTTATAGAGATATCACATGAATATTGTGTGCACTATATGCTGTAGTTCATTTTACTCCTGTAGACACAAGGTTTAGTTCAGCACATGCATGTATTACTACAGTACAGATAAAGGTACCCCTTTGTATTAAATGAGAACAAATATCTGAAAAGGTACTGTAGGCATACAACAGATTTACGTTTCCTTTTCTGTAAAGTGCTTTCACACTTACAGAGATTTGTTTAAATTAACCGTAAACTACTAGATCAATAGATGTTAAGTTGTCCAATCTCGCCTTCGTTCTTGCTGGATGGGTCGGTTCTGACTCGGCCACTTACTCTAGCTCGAGAGCTCTTTACTGGCTTGGGGCTACCTCTTATCCCAGAATGGCCAACGCCAGCTACCCAGATCTTGTTTGCTCCTTTAGCTGCGAGGTTGTGATCAAGACTGGCTCAGGCTTAGTATAATTTTTTGTTTCTTTTAAACTCAAATATTGTGCTTAAAATTTGATATAATTCTTCTTTGGTAGTAGATTGTAAGTTTATTTTACAGTAAACCCCCTTATCTCATCCTTGTGCTTTACTTTTATGCTGTGTTGGCTGTCACCCCTTAGTCGCTAGGCCTTCTGTTATTCCTCAAACTCATTTAACATAGAGAATTCTCCCCCCCTTTAAGGACAGTCATTTAAGTTAGAGGCTCTTTTTTAAGGTAGTATTAATTTTTAGTTTTTCTATAGTAGTTTGACTTTTACTAAAATGTCTAAGGAAGTTAAAATCTCTAGTTTTAAAAAGTGTGACTCATGCTGTCAGAAGATGTCTCTGACAGATGGGCACACTAGTTGTGTTTATTGCTTGGGGGCTCTGCACCTGCAGGACTCTTGTGCTATTTCTCATGCCTTTAGTTCAGGGGTCCTGCAGGAGTGGAGAAACAAGCTTATCCTCCGTGGTTATTAAAACAGGATTCTCCTGCTAAAGAATCTCAGCCATTGAAAACTTTGAAACCAGTCAAGCCATCGGCTCCTTGTTTGGAACTGACCTGTGAGCTTGACAAACCAAGTGTGTCGGTGCCGGCTGGCACCGACAAGATTACCCCTCCTTCAGCTTCAACTGTCACTTTGAAGCCATCTCGGAGCCACAAAAGAGCTAGGTCTCCTTCTTTGGAGCCGATTCACTCAGTGCCACAATCACCATTACTCCAAAGCAAGTCCAGTCATTGCTCATCTTCCCACTCCTCTCGATCCTCGAGGTTATCGGATCAAGATGTGGAGAGAGTGGTCAGTAGTTTGCTTACATCACAGGCCCTTGCTAAAATGCTTTTGAGCCCACCTCAACAGGCTTCGGCTCCATCCACTTCAATTTCGATTCCTCCTCTGACTATACTTAGTTCGGAGCTGGAGTCCAAGGACCCTCTAATAATGGTTCCTTTGGCTCCAATGAAATCCTCACTGGCTCCAACTTTGGCTCCGATTACCTCAATTCTTCCTCCCTTCGAGGTATCTGGGTGCCAAAGCTCTCTCATCGGCTCTGAGAGGGGAAGTGGCATCAGACCCTTGTCCAAACCTGCTCTCCCCCTTGAAGTGTCGGCTCAGTTGAGCTCAGCTCCCACATCAGCCTCGGAGCCATCGTCCTTGCGCAGGGTGGTATCCCTGTTTCTTCAAAGCTGGAGCCCTCCTTGTGTCGAGACCTTGATGCTTTTAAGGTCATGAAGAGAGTGCTGTCCCCACAGATGGCTCCACTATCGGTTCCATTGGCTCTGTCCCCCTCAGTGCCTGTGACAACCTCTGCTCCTCCTTCAGCCCCAAAGCGTATGGAACTTATGCCCCAGGACACCCCATTGGGTGAACCCTCTTCTTCTGAAGCCTCTCCAGAGCATTCTGAGTAGGCTCACCAGAAGAAAAAGTTCAAGAGGAGGCACTTAGACGCCCCTGAGTTTGTCAACTCAGATACAGACCTGGATGAATCAGAGGGGTCCCCTAAGTCCCCCTCTGAAGATGTTTCCTTTTTGGACATCCTTGAGATTCTCAGGCAGAGGTGTAGCTGGACTTCCCTAGCCCCCTCCAAGAATGAGTCTGTATACCTGGACGCATTTGGTTCCCGACCTTCCACCTCCTGGGTGCCTCTGCCTTTTGATCCACTCATGTCTGTAGTGTCTCGAAAGGGTTGGTCAGCTCCAGATTCCATGGAACCTGTCCCGAAAAGACCCAATAAATTCATCACAGCTCCCCGAGACAAACAATTCTTAACTAAAGGTGTCCCAGTTGATGCCATGGTGGTAGCAGCAGCCACAAAGAGAGAGTTAGCTGAAACCTCCTTATCTGTCCATCCACCGAATAAAGACTCTTGTACGATGGACAGATATGGGAAGCAAATGTTTTCATCAGCGACCTTCTCCCTTAGGTCCCTGAACTATCTTTCCCATTTTACTAGGCTTCAGAGGGATCTCCTAAAAGAGCTTGGAGATACCCTACAAGATCCTACAGCTGAGGGAGCTTCAGCCAAGGTAGCTACCCAGCTTGCGACTTTTAATTCAGTAGTCATCTCCTCCATGAGGCTTATTTCATACGCAGCCGATGGAGCGACTAGAGCTGTGGGAACAGGAGTAGCTCTTAGGAGACATTCTTGGCTGCGGCTGTGTCAGTTTGCGGAACCTTTCAGAGCGTCCTTCACCAATACCCACTTTGATGGCTCCTCTCTCTTTGGGCCACAGGTGAAAGACACACGTACCAGGTGCCAGCAGGAAGGCAAGAAACTCTCTGATGTTGGAGTCCATTTTTCCACTCCTACCAGGCCATACCCAAAAGGTCAAAAGGGTGGAAAGATGTGGTTTCGGAAATCCCAGGGACCCTTGCCTGATGCACGTGGTGTATTTTCCCCCAGGGGCAGAGGGGGAAATAACAATGACAGACACCACCCTCATGGCAGAGGGGGTCTGCAAAATCAGGGAGATAGAGATACGTTCTCTTCCAAATCCTATCAACATCTCTGAAGGGATGCCAGACTGCTCAACTCTGGAGGCAGTTGGGGGAAGGCTTTCATTGTACCCAACCACCTGGCAAAATATTACAAAAGACAAATGGGTACTAGCCATTATATCCGGAAGTTACAAGATTCCCTTTCATTATCCCCCTTTTGTTTAAAAAAAAAATCCATCCCAGATGTTCCACCCAATCTAAGGGATCAGGCAGTCACAGAAGTTTCAAGACTGCTAGAAAAAAGAGCCATCTAGGAAGTCCCCACAGACCAAGTAGGATCCGGAACTTACTCAAGATTCTTTTTAATGCCCAAAAAGACAGGGGACTGGAGACCAGTTCTGGATCTCAGCAGGTTAAACAAATCTGTACAAATAGAAAAGTTTCGGATGGTAACACTGCAGTCCATTCTCCCCTTTCTGGGTCAGGACAATTAGATGTGCTCCATAGATCTTCAGGACATGTACTATCATATAAAAATGGACAGACAGTCCAGGAGATTTCTATGCTTCCAGCTAGGGGCCAGTCATACCAATTCAGAGCTCTGCCCTTTGGTCTCACCACAGCCCCCAGGGTGTTCATCAAATGCATGGTAGTAGTCACGGCTCACCTGAGATGTCAAGGATTCCAGGTGTTTCTTTATCTGGACGACTGGCTCCTCACTGCTACCCCCAGGCAACAACTTATAGAAGCACGAGATTATACCATCACATCCTGTGCTCAACTAGGCATCACAATAAACTTCGAAAAATCTGCCTTGTTGCCCTGTCAGTCTATTACATACATAGGAGCAGAGCTAAACACAAGAAAAATGATTGTAAAATTGCCTCAGGAAAGAGTTTCCATTATTCAAAAACAAGTGCCACTTCTCCTGAGGAGCAAAAGAATTCAAACCAAATATGTTCTTCAAGTTCTAGGGTCCATGGCAGCAGCCATTCTTCTAGTCCCCTTAGCACGCTTTCACATGAGAATCCTTCAGTGGCTTCTTTTCACACAATGGTCCTTCCAGGAATTACCCATGTCTCACATGATGCTAATTATGGAATCTTGCAAAAGACACCTTTCTTGGTGGATGGTCTCCCCACTAGTTTCGCAGGGCAGAACTTTCATGGAACTGCATCTGGTTGCCACAGTGACCACGGATGCTTCCCTGATAAAGTGGGGGGGCATTATCTATGGAAGACAGTCCAAGGCACTTGGCAACCTCATGAGTACCACTTGCACATCAACGTCCTGGAGATGAGAGCGGTGCTCCTAGCATTGCAAGCTCTTCAAGACTCTCTCCCTGCTGGCAATATTGCAATACAGATGGACAATATATCAGTGGTTTGGTACATCAACAAACAGGGTGGAACCAGGTCTTACCCCTTGTGTCGAGAGGCCGTCAGACTGTGGCAATGGGTGATTTCCTCCCAACGTTTTCTGATAGCAAAGCATATCCCTGGGACATCCAACGTAATAGCAGACAGTCTCAGCAGGGCTATCCTCATGCCTAATGAGTGGTCTCTGAAACAGGAAATTGTGGATCTTATTTTCCCCAAATGGGGCCAGCCTTGCTGCGATCTCTTTGCCTCTCCCCTCAACAACAAATGCAGCAGCTACTTCTCCCTTGTTCCTCCTCCAGGTCAGACACCCAAAGGTGCTCTAGTCCATGATTAGCCTCAGGGACTCCTTTATGCATTTCCCCCCTTCCCCATAATTACAAAAGTCATTCAGAAAGCAAAATCATTGGGTTGCAAAATGATCCTCATTGCCCCCTATGGCCTCGACAGATTTGGTTTCCGTTCCTTCATCCCCACCTTCTAGCTCAGCCTTGGATTCTGGATCCAGTACCGGACCTCTTGATTCATCAGTCAGGTGGGCTACACCAGTCCCTACAATCTCTCAAGCTCACAGCTTGGTTACTCCACTTCCAATCCTAGCCAGGCTCCCCAATATTTCCCCAGTAGTGCATGATATTATTGTTTCCTCCCATAAGGCAAATACAAAGAAAGTATATGCTAGCAAATGGAAAAAATTATCTTACTGGGCAGAATCCAGAAATTTAGATCCTTTTACAGCTCCTGTACACGTGATTTTGGATTTCCTAGCAGGACTGTTTCATTCTGGTGCAGCGGCTACTACCATCAGAGTACAACTTGCTGCCATTTCAAATTTTCATGTTGGAGTTTCTAACTCCAGCATAATGTCTCACAAACTCTCTAAGGCCTTCATGAGGGATACATCTCTACTTAGACCCCCAGTGAAAGAGCCACTTCCACCTTGGGATCTCAATTTGATTCTTGCCTCCTTGATACTGCCAACCTTTGCACCAGCAGCATCATGTTCCTTGAAGTTTCTCTCTTTGAAAACTCTTTTCTTAGTTGCTATTACTTCTGCCAGACATGTTTCAGAACTTCATGCACTATATGTTCGCCCGCCATACCTAGTTTTTCACAAAGACAGGGTTTCCCTGAGAACTAACCCATCTTTTCTACCTAAAGTTTGTTTGGACCACAATTTGAATCAAACCATTGAACTCCCTGTTTTTTTTCCCTAATCATTCCAACAAGGCAGAATACAGATTACACCAATTGGATGTACATAGGCAACTGCGTTGCTATCTCCATAGAACTAAAGAAATCAGAAAATCAGGTCAGTTGTTCCTTTTATTTGCTAACAACAAACAAGGCCTTCCAGTTTCTAAAGTAACATTGTCAAAATGGTTATCGGACACCATCGTCCATACCTACCACTTGCGACAAAAAGATCTTCCAACAAAACCCAAAGGTCATTCAACCAGGTCAGTAGCTACTTCGGTAGCATTTCAATCTAGATTGCCCATAGATTCAATTTGTGCAGCAGCTACTTGGGCAGATCCTCATACATTCATTTCTCATTACAAAGTAGATGTGATCTCCCGGGGCAGAGCTTCCTTTGGTTCCACGGTTCTAAAGAGTCTGTTCCAATGAGCCACCCAGGATTGAGGTGCCAGGGACACTGTCCCATCCAACAAGAATGAAGGTGAGATTGGACAACTTAACATAAAGAAGTTATGTACCTATCATAATGTTCCATGTTAGTTGTCTTTCATCTTGCCTTCCTTCTTGCGTCCCTCCTTCCTTCCCCCTTCCTCGAGGATTGAAAGGAGTTTCTCAATGGTTTCACTGGCTAATTTGTTTTGTTATTAGTTGCTTCTCAACCAAACCATGACATTTAACTGTATATCCAGGTTTATTAATGGATAATCTTCTATAATTATGTCTAGTGTGAGCTATCTCAAACGAGATCTGGGTAGCTGGCGCTGGGCATTCTGGGATAACGGGTAGCCTTGAGCCAGTAAAGAGCTCTCGAGCTATAGTAAGTAGCCAAGTCGGAGCCAAGGATCGGCTCTGAACCCATCCAGCAAGAAGGAAGGTGAGATGTAGGACAACTAACATGGAACGTTACGGTAGGTACATAACTTCTTTTTCTGTTACTGATCTCCCATCTGCTTAATAAAGTAACATATGTCTGTAGTCACAACAAAGCAAGAACCACTCATCCTTAAAATAATATATATAGACTCACACACATATATTTGAAGTGCTTTAAATGCAGAAGCAATCCTACAAGAATGCAGTTTAGGCTTTATTCTGTCACTGGCTTCATCACGGATAGTGTCTTTAAATTGTGTACTCACTTGAGAAACTCAAGGATTCAAAGCTCTTTGTTCTTTTTCTGTACTCTTGTTGTCTTCTTCTGCTTGAAAGTTAGCTGGTATAACGGGATCGAATATGCCTGCTCCTCACCATGAATTACCGCTACAGGCAGCTGTGTTTCATTAAGAAAAAACATACACTCCATAAAGGAAGTCTCTCTGTCATCATTTTCTGTAGTGTTCTCATTTTATGCTGGGAAATCATCTGGTCTGATAGAAACAGTTTACATACATGCATCTCCGTAAATTGTCCTTATACTCTGTTCTCTGCCATGTGAAAAAGAAGTATTTTCCCCATAAGGAATTATTTCTGTATCATCCATTTATGTTACATTCTTGTCTTGTTCGGCTTGAAAAGCAAATGGTGTAACAGGAATTGGTGGGTTGCACTTCTTTACAGGAACTATGACTACAAGATGTTTTCTATCATTAGAAAAATGCATGCATTCCTCAACAGGAATTGCATGTATATTAACCATTTGTGCAGTATTCTTTTTCTGTTTTCTTGAGAATCAGCTGGTGTATCTGTAATAGAAGGTGTGCATGGCTGTGCATAAAGTATTTTTATAGGCTGTTGTTTTTCTTCAGAAAAAGACGTACATTCCTCTTCAGAGGTAGTCTCTGTATGTTCTTCTACTTTACGACAGAAAAGCTCCCCTGGAACTTTGGTGCATGCTCTTCTTCTTCAAAATTTGTTTGTACAGAACATGCTAGAACAGGAGCAGAAGCTAGATCCTCCTCTGAAAGTGAATGTGTGCTAGCAGATGAGCACGACACTGCTCAGTGAAATCGGTGAAATGACTTTTTAATTCTATAAGTTCTTTAAATGCTGAAGCAATCCTACAAGAATGCAGTTTAGGCTTTCTTCTGTCACTGGCTTCACCACTGATAGTGTCTTTAAATTGTGTACTCACTTGAGAACCTCAAGGATTCACAAGTTCTTTGTTCTTTTTCTGTTCTTTTGTTGTCTTATTCTGCTTGAAAATTAGCTGGTGTAACAAGGTAGAATATGCCTGCTTCTCACCATGAATTACTAATACAGGCAGCTCTGTTTCATTAATACAAACCATACACTCCTCTAAAGGAAGTCTCTCTGTCATCATTTCCTGTAGTGTTCTCATTTTGTGCTTGGAAATCATCTGGTCTGACAGAAACAGTTTACACCCGTGCATCTCCATAAATTTTCCTTATACTCTGTTCTCTGCCATGTGAAAAAGAAGTATTTTCCCCTAAAGGAATTATTTCTGTATCATCCATTTCTGTTACATTCTTGTTTTGTTCGGTTTGAAAAGCAAATGGTGTAACTTGAATCGGTGGGTTGCACTTCTTTACAGGAACTATCACTACAAGATGTTTTCCATCATTAGAGAAATACATGCATTCCACAACAGGAATTGCATCTATATTATCCATTTGTGCAGCATTCTTCTCCTGTTTTGTTTGAAAATCAACTGGTGTGTCTGGAGTAGAAGGTGTGCTTGGCTGTACATAAAGTATTGTTATAGGCTGTTGTTTTTCTTGAGAAAAAGATGTGCATTCCTCTGCAGAGATAGTCTTTGTATGTTCTTCCACTTTACGAGAGAAAAGCTGCCTTGGAACTTTGGTGCATGTTCTTCTACTTCAAAATGTGTTTGTACAGAACATGCTAGAACAGGAGCAGAAGCTAGATCCTCCTCTGAAAGTGACTGTGTTCAAGCAGATGAGCACGATGCTGCACTGTGAAATGACTTTTTAATTCTATAAGTGCTTAAATGCAGAAGCAATCCTGAAAGAATATGATGTGAGTTCTTTCCTGTCACTACCTTCGTTAGTAATACTGTGCCTTAAATTGTGTATGTACTTGTGAATCTGGTGTTTACAAAACTACTTCATTCATTATTATGTCACTGAGAGTGGTACGTTCCTGAACAATAGGTGATCGGATATGTGCAGAATGTTTCAAAGCCTTTTCATCACTTTACGTTGTGCTCTTGCAGTGTTCATTCTTCTGAACAGTGTTTTTCACACACACTGTTTCTTCAACAGACCATTTAGTCCCTTTCCCTGTTTATAGAGAGATCACATGAATATTGTGTGCACTACATGCTGTAGTTCATTTTACACCAGTAGACACAAGGTTTAGTTTAGCACAAACATGCATGTATTACTACAGTACAGCTAAAGGCACCGCTTTGTATTAAATGAGAACAAATATCTGAAAAGGTACTGTAGGCATACAACAGATTTACTTTTCCATTTCTGTAAAGTGCTTTCACACTTATAGAGATTTGTTTAAATTACACCATAAACTACTACATCAATAGTTCTGTTACTGATCTCCCATGTGCTTAATAAAGTAATATATCTGTAGTCACAACAAAGCAAGACCATTCATCCTTAAAACAATATATATAGAGTCACACACACATGTATTCGAAGTGCTTTAAATGCTGAAGCAATCCTACAAGAATGCTGTTTTGTCTTTCTTCCATCACTGGCTTCACCACTGATAGTGTCTTTAAAATGTGTCCTCACTTGAGAACCTCAAGGATTCAAAGCTCTTTGTTCTGTTTCTGTACTCTTGTTGTCTTCTTCTGTTTGAAAATTAGCTGGTATAACGGGGTAGAATATGCCTGCTGCTCACCAGGAATTACCGCTACAGGCAGCTGAGTTTCTTTAAGACAAACCATACACTCCCTAAATGAAGTCTCTCTGTCATCATTTTCTGTAGTGTTCTCATTTTCTGCTTGGAAATCATCTAGTCTGACAGAAACAGTTTACATCCCTGCATCTCCATAAATTGTCCTTATACTCTGTTTTCTGCCATTTGAGAAAGAAGTATTTCACCCTAAAGGAATTATTTCTGTATCCTCCATTTCTGTTACATTCTTGTCTTGTTCAGTTTGAAAAGCAAATGGTTTAACAGGAATCGGTGGGTTGCACTTTTTTACACAAACTATCACTACAAGATGTTTTCTATCATTAGAAAAATGCATACATTCCACAACAGGAATTGCATGTATATTAACCATTTGTGCAGCATTCTTCTCCTGTTTTGTTTGAAAATCAGCTGGTGTATCTGTAATAGAAGGTGTGCATGGCTGTACATAAAGTATTTTTATAGGCTGTTGTTTTTCTTGAGAAAAAGACGTACATTCCTCTTCAGAGAAGGTCTCTGTATGTTCTTCTACTTTACGAGAGAAAAGCTCCCCTGGAACTTTGGTGCATGTTCTTATTCTTCAAAATTTATTTGTACAGAACATGCTAAGAACAGGAGCAGAAGCTAGATCCTCCTCTGAAAGTGACTGTGTTCAAGCACATGAGCACGACACTGCTCGGTGAAATGACTTTTTAATTCTATAAGTGCTTTAAATGCAGAAGCAATCCTAAAAGAATACGATGCAAGTTATTTCCTATCACTACCTTCATTAGTAATACAGTGCCCTTAAATTGTGTATGTACTTGAGAATCTGGTGTTTCCAAAACTACTTCAGTCATTATTACGTCACTGATAATGGTACGTTCCTGAACAATAGGTGATCGGATATGTGCAGAACGTTTCAAAGCCTTTTTATTTCTTTCTGTTGTGCTCTTGCAGTGTTCATTCTCCTGAACAGTGCTTTTCACACACACTGTTTCTTCAACACACCATTTAGTGCATTTGTCTAGAATGCATCTTTACTAAATCATCAAAAATTTTATAAACTTCACAAAAAGAGACTTTGTCACTTACAACATGCTATTAACAAAATGCCATGGTTTGGAATTGCTAGTCATGGGGATAAATTCAACTGAACTTTGAATTGCGTAGAAATCTATATAGGTAGAATGTCAATCTTCTGTGCATTCTGCAGCTGAACATGTTGTTACTGAATGAAAGGTTTGTAATGAAATGTCAAAGGGACAGTAACATATGGCCTTTTATACAAAGGCATTACATTCATGGGTTTACAGACTCTCAAAGTCAGCAGATTTTCATTACACTCTGTTTTTGTTGGGTTGTTCATGACTATTTCTCAGTATGCAGAATAGAACACTGGTGCAGAATACCTGTCTGTTAAGCTGTCACTGTATCAGAAAGAAAAAAAATATTACATATTTTGCAAGGTCTTTTTTCATTTGTAATGTAGCATGACTCTACTACCATGGTTTGAAGCAGTCAAAGTTGGGTCAAATTCCACATAGAGCTGTACTGAAATTCTTAAGGCTAAAATGGTACAGCTGATGTTGCCTTTTCTATCTGTTCTGTAATGGATGGGTCTGAGATCTGACTTCAGATCTGGCCATAGCCACTTCCAATTTGTGGATCTAGTGTGCAGACTCCTCCTCTACCCTTAATCCATGTGAAGAGAATGAAGTACCTCAGATCTGATTTGCCACTTGAAGAGCTACAATGGCTCAGGAGAATTTTGTGGAAAATCTTTGAAGTTTATCTTCAGATAGGTAAATACATCCCCTTCATTTTCCCTAAGTCATATATATATATATATATATATATATATATATATATATATATATATATATATATATATATATATCTACAGATTCACTTTAGAACATCAAAAGCTCATAACACTGAAATTCAAAAGATTGAGACCAAAAACTCAAAACATTGAATCCCATAACACTGAAAAAACATAGGAAAGCAACATGTACTATATTCCAGCACAACTACATACAAATAAAAAAAAAGCATATTACACTTCTCCAAATATAAGCAGCCACCCTGCACCCCCCACACCCCCTGCTACTTAAATATATCAACCCTGAGATCGCACTGCACAGAACAAAACAGCAAACATACCATTCCATGCTACATGACTGCCTGTTTAAATTGTAAAAACTATCCTCAACCTTCTCTTAGAAACACTACTTCACTGTTAAAACATTATACATTACTATATACCTCTCCGATACTTGCCAGAGTTTCATAGGTAACCTCAGTCATGTTCCCTTCTTACTTGCTGTACTACAACATAACACATTTTAGTGTAGTGTAATGTGATCTTGGAGTTGATATATTTAAGTAGCTGGGGGTGGGGGAAGTACAGGGGGGCTTAGTTATATTTGAAGAAGTGTGATATGGTTTGTTTTTTATTTGTTTCTGTATGTAGTTGTGCTGGAATATAGTATGTTGCTTTCCTATGTTTTTTCAATGTTATGGGATTGAGTGTTTTGAGTTTTCAGTGTTTTGAATTTTCAAGAGTTTGGTCTCAGTGTTTTGAATTTCAATGTTATGGGCTTTCGATATTCTAAAGTAAATCTATATATATATATATATATATATATATATATATATATATATATATATATACACACATATATATATACACACATATATATAGATATATATATACATATACCTATATATATATATATATATATATATATATATATATATATATATATACATATATATATATACATATATATATATATATATATATATATATATATATATATATATATATATATATATATATATATACATATATACATATATATATATATATATATATATATATATATATATATATATACATATATATATATACATATATATATATATATATATATATATATATATATATATATATATATATATATATATATATATATATATATATATCTCCATATATATAGGTTTACTATCAATATGTCGAATGTTGAAATAATTTTTGAAAGACATATCAAAAGTAAACCTTGAAAGTCAAAAAATAGAATGAGTTACAATGTTGAATCCACTGATTGAATTCAGCAGATTTACATTGTTTTCGAACACATTACGTGATGTCTGCATAGGACCTCACATAAAGTAAACTCCTATAATGAACATCCTGTTTTTGCAGCAGGGCAAGCCCCCCTGCACCCCGCCTGTGGGGGGCTGTGCCCCCACACCCCCTGCTAACTATATATTCCAATTCCGAGATTGCACTACAGTGAGAAAAGGGATGAATTTCTCTAACTGCACTGTACCACGATCTCTGTACAATTCCTCAAATTTATCTTAGCGAATGCACAATGCATTCTCTAAGATAACCGAACATTGAGATGTTCACCCATATGAAAATTCAGACATCTATACTTCAAATTTTTCGGGTCTATATTATATGTTCAAAGTTTCAAAACTTCGAACCTCATATAATCAAACTTATATGAGTGAAGTTTTAAAACTTCGAACATGTAATAAAAAAAAAAACTGAATGCTTTGAGGAGGGGGAAAGCCCCCCCTGCACCCCCAACACTCCCCACTAATTAAATATATCAACTCCTTTTTCTTTTCTTTTTTTTTTATTATGTGTTCTAAGTTTTAAAACTTTGCTCATATAATTTCGATTATACGAGGTTCGATGTTTTGAAACTTCGAACATATAATATAGACCTGAATTTTTCATATGGGTACATCTCAACTTGAAATTTTAATCGTAAACCATACATGTAGTTATACATATAAATATATAAATATAAATACATATATGTGTGTGTGTGTGTGTGTGTGTGTGTGTGTGTGTGTGTGTGTGTGTGTGTGTGTGTGTGTGTGTGTGTGTGTGTGTTTGCGTGTTTGTGTGTTTGTGTGTGTGTGTGTGTGTGTGTGTGTGTGTGTGTGTGTGTGTGTGTGTGTGTGTACATATTTACATATAAATGTTTTTCCCCATTTTCTTTTAATTCCTATTGTAGTAGTATTGTTCTTACTTAGGATAAAACTAAAAAACATCCTTATCCTTATATAATATTTTTTTCTGGGCACTTTAATCTTCTTTTCCTTAAAGCATTTTCTTTCCCAAAATGTCAGACAAGCCATCAGGCTTTCAGAAGTTTATTGCTTGTCCTCAGAAGCTTCCTAATTCTGATGTGCATGAGAAATGTGTCTACTGTCTGGGGCCTTCTCACTTGGAGGAAGATTGCTTCATTTGTGAAGCCTTTGGGCAGAGAGCTTTGAGAGAAGAAATAAGCTAATTTTGAAAGGTTTGCTACAGCCAGCCACAGGAGATGAACATTCTTCAGTGTCAGGAAAGTTAGTGGCTGCTACATCTTCTTCTTCTTCTTCTTCTTCTTCTAAGAAGACTGATTAAAAAAGAAAGACAGAAAATGATAAGCTGAATTCTTCAAAAAAGAGATCTCTGGACTTGGAGACTTCATTGTCTCTGGTCCCACTAGCGAAGATCCCTAAACTGTCAGAGCCATGTTGTTTTTGGATCGAATAATCATTGGATTCACTGCAAAATCGAGTTTTTCACTAGAACCTGTTCCTCCTAGGTTCTGATCTCAGACAGTACAGGATAGGCCAAGATATTTATTTAGGCCTCCTTCCACCACTTCTTTGTTAAGGGCATTTAGGTCCACTTGGAGCCTCACAGAAGTGGACATGAACAGGATGACGAGGCATTTCCTTCAGACCCATATCCTGTTGCAGGTATTCCCGCCATCAACCATTGTCAGATATGGGAGATATGTCTCTCTCTCTCTAGGTTTTTAATAGCTCCTTTTCTGATCCATCCTCTAGGATCAGAGCTCTTGGATCCATATTTAACTAAAGGTAAGTCTGCATCAGAGCTGAAGTTACATTCTTCCATAACATGGATATGTTTTCTGTCAAGAGTCAGCTCCGGCACATTTGGAGGCATCAGCGTTTCAGAGCCAGACTGTTGGTGCCAGTTCTGATAGGTTGGGAACAAATCTGAAGTCTTCAGATCTCTTTCTCCCATTTGGAGAATTGGCTCTGGATATTTAACTTCCAGAGTCATGCTTGGACCCAATTTGGATGTCTTCCATGTTTGAGCCACTTTGAGGAATTTTGGCTGCAGAGGCAGGGCTCCCTGGATCCATCTCAAGCTTGGCATTAAAGACTTTCGAGAAAGTCCTCTCCTAGCCCATTAAGAGATCTGTTGTCTCTGAACTGGATCCTACCCATCCTTACAGGATTTTCCAGGGTCGAAAGCCTGCTGCTCCTGTCTCATTAGGGCAGCCAGTTTTGGAAAGCTTTGAGCTTGCTCCCCATAGAGAAGCCATCTGTGTTTCCAAGTCCTCCCCTGAATCTGTCACAGCAGAGGCCCGCCAGAAACATAACTGCAATAGGAGACAGTCAGATACCCCTGAGGAATCAACTACCACTGACACTGATTTCAATGAAGGAGAAGGTTCTCCTAGATTCTGCTTTGAGGACATCTCGTTCAGGGAGATTCTGAAGAATTTTTTAGACAGAGAGAAGGATGGTCCTCCCAAGACCATTCCCAGAGGAATCAGTGTTCCTCAAAACTTTTGGTTCTGGCCCATGTACTTCTTGGGTGGCTCCTCCCAGCGACAAGATGATTGACATAATGTAGTGATAAGCATGTAAAGAACCAGATATGGTTGAACCGGTTCCGAAGAAGCCTGATACATTTTTAGTAGCTGCTAAAGATAGACTCCATTGGAGCAAGGGTCCTGTTGTAGAATCAGTGATACTGGCAGCAGCTACTAAGCAGGAGTTGGCAGAAGAGAGCTCCTCTGTCCATCCACCTAACAGGGAGTCATGTGCATTGGACAGATTCAGAAAGTGTGTATATGTCTCATTTGCCTTTTTGGTGAGAGTGCTAAATTATCTGGCACATATCACCTGCTTCCAGAGAGCTTTGACCAAGGAGAATGCCAAATATCTTCCAGGAACCCTGTCTGCAAATGAAGGGAAGACTATTGATTCCCAGTTGGCTACCCTCCAAACTTTTTCCAATTTCTGCATGCACCTTATCTCTAATGTTACAGAGGGTGTGTCTAGAGCAGCTGGTACAGCCATTTCAATCAGGAGTTACACCTCGATGCATCTTTGTGATTTTGTGAAACATTTCAAGACATCCTTCATCAGTTTCCCTTATGATGAATTAACCCTGCTTGGATCTAAAGTCAAAGAAACTATCTCACAAAGTGAGAAGGATGGTAAATCCCTTTCTGCTGTAGGGATCAAATTATCTACACCTCAGCAGACCTTCTCCAGAAATGAGAAGAAGAGGTAAGCAGATGTGGTTTCATATGCCCCAGGGGTTTGTCAAAGTCAAGTCAAATCAAAGAAAACTTTATTGTCATTCAGAACTACACAGCAGTGTAGCTGAACAAAATTACAATGCTTTGTTCTCAATGCAGGAAACAGTTGCACATATAGACAGAAAAAAATTAATAAAATATCACAGTAGAAATCTAGTAAGTAGCAATTTGCATGTAAAGTAGGACAGCAGTGACCAACACCCATCCCAGAACAGGAGACAAGGAAGACAAGGAACACTATGAAGGTAATATTGTCAAATTAAAATTGAACAGTAACAGCAGATACTTCTGGAGAAAAAGAGCTCATTGAGACAGAGGGAGAAACTCCTATAATAGACACCACCTAAGAGGCAGTGGTGGTCCATAAAACCAAGGCTTCAGGGGTCCTTTCTCAGAGGAGCCTTTTCAGCCCACCTGAATGTTTGCTTGGATGTTGTACTGTGGAGGCAGTCAGAGGACACTTATCTCTGTAACCAACAACCTGGGTGTTTATTACTCTCACTGAAGACAAATGGGTGAGGATAGTAACCAGAGGCTATTTCATACCTTTTTGTACTCCCCCAAAACTTCAGAAAAGAGTTTCCATGTTCTACCCTCACAAAGAGAAGCAGCTACTTCAGAAATAGAGAAGCTACAAAGAAATCGAGTGATCCAAGGGGTCTTACCAGACCAGAAAGGATCTGGAATTTACTCACGATTCTTTCTAGTGCCAAAGAAAACAGTGACCTAAGGCCAGTTTTGGATCTAAGTTGACTAAACTAACAAACCAAACAAAATTAAAGATGGTCATGATTCAGTCCATTCTTCCATTACTAAGGAAGGAAGATTGGATGTGCTCGATAGAGCTTCAGGAAGTGTACTACCATGTAAAGATGGACAGACACTCCAGAGTGTCTTCACTTCTGGCTGGGAGCCATTCATTTCCAATTCAGAGTGCTACCTTTTGGACTCACCATAACCCCCTAGGTGAAGTGCATGACTGTAGTAGTTGTTCATCTACGACTGCAGGGTTTCTGAGTATCCCATACTTGGATGACTGTGTCATCACTGCCCCTATCAGGAATCTACTCATTCAGTCCAGGGACTCTTTGTTCCAACTCTGTACAGACATAGGAATCACAGTGAACTTAAAGTCCAGATTACAACCAGTTCAATCTCCAGAATTTATTGGAACAACTTTGGACACAATATCTCAGATAGCAAAGCTTCCTCATTCAAGAATCTCATCTCTTCACTAGCAAGCCCTAGAAATTCTATCCTACTGGAAGCCACCTGCAAGACAAGTCTGTTGTAGTTTAGGTTTCATGGCTGCTTCAATCGCATTAGTTCCACCAATCATATATTAAATGCATGTTCTTTAGTCTACTCTGGCAGTTCAATGGCTGTCAAAAAAGAACCTTTATCCTTTCCAGTGAGTCAAACATCTGCAGGACATACATCCAGTGGTGGCTAGAGTCTCCACTTGTTATACAAAAATGCCCATTCATTCCACCTTTAAACTAAGCAACAGTAACCACTGATGTTTTGCAGCTGGAGTGGTGGGAGGCATTATTTAGGAAAGACAGTCCTAGGCACATGGACTCAGACAGTGGACAGTCTTCACATCAACATTTTGGAGTTGAGAGCAGTTCTCCTAGTGTTGCAGGCTTTTCAGGACTCTCCCTCTTTAGGTGTGATTTCCATCCAGACAATATGGCAGTCGTGTAGTACATCAGCAGACAGGAAGGAACCAGATCTTATCATCTTTGTCACAAGGCCATGGGAGTGTGGCAATGGATGATATATTTTCTTGCTGCTTTCTAATTGCAATGCACATCCTGGGGAAATCCAACTTATTAGCAGACATGTTGAGCCGATCTATTCTGCTCCGTCATAAGTGGTCCCTCAACTCTTCAGTAACGAAGCAGATTTTCAGCCATTGGGGCTGACCTTGTTGAAATCTCTTTGCCTCTCCCCACAACACCAAATCCAACAAATTATTTTCTGTAATTCTCCATGGAGGAGTCACCTTGGGATGCTCTAATGGATCCTTGGTCCTTGGGTCTCCTTTACACTTTCTCCCAGCACCACTAATTCTAAAGCTCTTACAGAAAGTATCTGCAGTGAAGGTTAATTAATCCTCACAGCCTCTCATTGGTCTTGGCAGGTGTGATTTCCTTACTTCTGGCCTCGTGTAATTCACCCACTTTAGGTTCTGCCTCATCCAGGCATTCAATTCCCCCAAACTAACTGCATGGTTTCTCCAAATCCCAGTGATGATTCAACAGCCCAGGTTGTCATCCCCAGTTGTACACACTTTGTCTTCCCTGTGAGACTGTGTCTCAGTGGATGTCATGTGACTCTAGGTAAACCTGTACATATTCTGTGCTGTCATCAAGGTACTTCTAGTCCCCTGTACTGTGACACGCAGACACTTAAATACATTTACCGTGCTTGAGTTTAACAATATGTTACTACTTTTTGTCCCAGCCTCCAAAAGTTATAAAGGCTCATGGGGACCATAGTATTAAAATGGAATTAGAAATCATAGTTAAAACGATATAGCATGAAATCAAAAATAAAATTAAAATAAAAAGAAAAATAACTCATCCGGTTACTGGTTGAGACTTAAAAGGAAGAGTATCACACATGTATTCATTCAAAATTTTAAATGTTTCTTATTGAAAAATCTGTTTGAATGACGGTGAAAACTTGCAAACTACAATCAATGCTTTAGTTAAACTTTTGTCAGTAAGAAGGTGTTCCACTTGTGCTTTTATTTATTTATTTATTTATTTATTTGCATTTGTTAACCGGGTTGGTCTAGCTGGGTAAGAATTTACCCTTTTTCAGTGGAGACCCGAGGGGAAAAGCCCCAAACAGACATACAAGTAGAAACAAGTTTACAGTAATACAGAGCAAAACAATGTCATGAATACAGTGGATAAGAAAAATAATGTACTCCATGGAATTATACATAGCTTTATACATAAAAAAGTATAATAATAAGGTTATAAAAGGAAAAAAAAATAACAATAATAAATCCAGGAGGTATGCAGTAAGGGAAGTAAGGTTGTAGGTATTATTTTGAAAAGAAACATGGTATTATTGGTTTAGTGGCTAGAAGGATGGTTTAGTGGCTAGAAGGAGAATTGTGTATGTGCAGGGGCCTCAGATCTGAGGATGAAACTAGTGCAGAAGTAAAAAAGTAGAGAAAAGTGTATGTACAAGGGGCCTCAGATCAGAGGAAGAGAGGGTGCTGAAGAAAGTAATAGAGGAGGGGTGTAGTGATCTAGAGGGAGGGTGTAGAAGGGTGTAGAAGGGTGTAGAAGGGTGTAGAAGGGAGAGCAGTTAGACATAGTAAGTTATAGAAAGAGGAAAGGTCTTATAGTTCAGACAGTGGTGAAGTGGGTATAGGGAGAGGGAGGGGTTAAGTAGGGTGGTTACAGGTACGTATAGGGTTGTTATGGAGATACAGTATCAGGTCATGTTTGAAGTTAGGAAGGCAGGTATGGCTTCTGATTTGGAGTGGAAGATTGTTCCAGATAAGGGAGACGGAGTGTTTACAGAGTATTTTACTTATGTTCTTGTTGGGTCTATAGACTTGTAGTAAGTGTTTACCGGAGCTGCGCAGGGAACAGGGAGGGATGTACCAGGAGATCAGGTTGGACAGTCAGAGTTTGAATTAAGAATTCTAAAAGCTTGGATCAGCTGACTTTTGGGCAGAAGGTGTGGGAATTTGACCCAATGTAGTTTTGTGAGTGCAGTGCAGTGATGGGATTTATAGGGGCTGCTGGTGACAAATCTAGCAATTTTGTTGTAGGTTTGGTCTAGCTTTATCAACAGGTTATTTTGTAGATTAGAAAATAGAGGGGAGCCATAGAGGAGGCCAGGGAGGAGACAGGATTGGGCTAGCAGTAGTTTTGAGTTGGGGGTCAGGAATTTGCTATTTCTGTAAAGCAGGCCCAGTTTTTTATGTGTTTTCTTTATGGAATGAAGTATGTGGAGGTCTAGTTTGAGCTGGTAATCTATGATGGCATGCAGGAGTTTAGTGTGTGAGTCTGGTCTTATGATGTTGCCATTTAGAGAGGATAAGAGAACACTGGATTTGTGCTGGGCTAGAGTTTTAGGCAGGAATAATAAGAGTTTAGTTTTAGAGGAGTTCAGGATGAGTTGATTGTTGGTGAGACACTTCTCACCAGAATGAAATGAAGTTTGTGTGGAATGGTGGAGGTTGTTGATAGAGTCAGAAATGGAGATCAGAGTTGAATCATCTGCATACTGAATGATAGAGGAGAGGTTACAGGCAGTGTGTAGGTCATTGGTGAAGAGAGTTAAAAGGAGGGGACCGAGAATTGAGCCTTGAGGAACACCGGTCTGAACTGCCAGAAAGGGAGAGAAGGAATTTAGCCATTTAACTGCTTGTAGGCAATTGGACATTTAACTTTAGGACCAATTAAGAGTGGGGATGGAAATGTTCAGCTGAGAAAGTTTATGAAGTGGAAGGTTGTGAGAGACAGTATCGAAAGCCTTTGAGAGATCTAAGAAAAAGCAGGGCATGAGTTTGTTATTGTCTCTGGTGTCAGCTAGTGTATGTGAGAAGGATAAGAGTGCAGTGTTAGTACTGTGTTTGGGTCTGAACCCATGCTGAGTGGTGGTTAAAAGATTGTTTTTATTAAGGTGGGAAAGTAGTTGAGAATGGGTACACTTTTCGAGAATTTTTAGAGGGGAGAAATAATAGAATAGAATGGGATGGAAGTTAGATGGCTCTGTGGAGTTACCTCCTTTATGTAGTGGGATAGCATAGTATTGCTTCCAAATAGAGGGGCCAGTGGATTCTTGGATAGAGTGGTTGATTAGAATGGTGACATGAAGGGCAATAGAGTTAGCAGCAAGTTTTAGGAATTGGGGCGGTAGGTTATCAGGGGCGGGAGAACAAGGTTTGAGTTTACTGAGGGGAGTTTTAATATAGACAGGTTTGAGCATGAAGGGGTCTGAGAGGTTAGTGGAGTCAGATTGGGAATGTGAAAAAGGTGTGGGTGTGGTAATTGAAGTGACAGAACTGGAAGTGGAATTAGAGGTGGGGTTGGGGTTATTAGAGGTGTTAGGTACTAGTTTAGAAATGGGGTCAATGAAGTAGTGATTTAAATGGATGGCTGTTTCTGAGGGAGATTGGTTAAGAAAAGGGTTGGGGGTTATTGGTGAGCCAGGGTTGAGAAGAGTTTTTATGGCTGACCAGAACTTCTGGGGGTTAGTAGTGTGCAGAGATTGGTCAGAGAAATGAAAGTTTCTTTTGTCCTGGTTGAGTCTTTTTTTTCTAAGGTTTCTATGTTCCCTGTAAGATTGTAGGAGGGCAAGAGATTTGCTTTTCTGATATTGTTTCCAAGTGGCATCTCTTTTATGCATAAGGAGGAAGGTTTCTTTGGATAGCCAGGGGGCATGTTTAGCTTTGACTTTTATTTTCCTGATGGGGGCAAGAGAGTTGAGTATGTTTAGGAATGTCTGGTTGAAGTAGCTGACTGCATTGTTTAAAGGTAGAGAGTATAGGCAGGACCAGTTAATTTTGGAGAGGATTTCGTTGAAGGAGGTGCTGTTGAATTTTCTTTGGTTACCAATGTATTTTATGAGGTGAGTACTAGTGAGGTTGGGTGAGTACCTAGTAATATGTATATGCAGGTGGTCACTGATGGAGTCAGGCAGTGTACCTGCCTGGTGGTACCAATTAGGAGAATTTATGAGAATCCAGTCTAGGATAGAATTGGAGTGGTTTCTGACAAAAATTTAAAAAGGTGTTGTCAAGGCAATCTGTGTACATATACCGTGTTAGTGTTATGAAGAAATGCTATAAGCACAGTTGCCTTTCTTAATTACAGTCCTGCAACTGCTTCAGCAATTTTATGTTTTAAACATAGTTGTAGTACTTTTTAATTAAATAAATACTAAAAATAAATAAAACTTTTGTTGCAATTTGTCTGTAATAATATTCTGAAGGCAGTACATTTTCTACTGACTAGAATAATATTCTGAAGGCAGCGTGTTTTATATTAGCTGGAAGTGTATTATCCAATATTGGATGACCCCAACAGTTTAGGAACAAGGAAACCTGTATGCTAATGATAACAAATGTGCTCTTTTCTTGCAAAACGGTATTCGTCATACAGAAGAATGATAAGCAAGCGTAGAGTGAGAGGTCAGAACAGATACCTGCACTCAGAAAAAAAATTACAGGCTGAGGTAACCCTAGAGAAGGAGATGGACAGAGATGAGTGATAAATAATATACACTACTCATAAATTGGGGCATAAAGGAAGAAGCGACAAGATATTAGTTCAGTGGAGTATGGGAGCTCAAAACTGGCTTAGATCAGACAGAATAGCTTAATGGCTTTTTTGGAGAGTTACATAGCACATTTCTAAAATGAAAATATTTCTCAAACTCTTTGCACAAGAAGGAGGAATAAAATAAAAAATAATGGGCCCAAAATCAGAAAGAGATTTTTTTTTAATCATTTTGTGACATTTAAACAGCACAGCGCAGCCCCCAGTACCCACATCCACACTAGGTCTACCAGCTTATCTCCTGCCCCCTCGGACTTACAGTGGCATTGCTGGGGCCAGTCATCAATCCTAATGGCATCGTGGGGGCTCGGCCATATTTGCATACTACCTGGGGGGTCTTTATATGCCACACCCATTGCCTGCCCAGCCTCCCATATTTGTCAATCATCTGAGAGCAACTACCCTGTTTGGACCATGCCTTTCCTTAGGGAACATCATTGACGAACATCCCCTTACCTGGCACAGGCATACCATCACTCCCTGCTGTGCTCCATCAGTTGTCCGAGACACTAATAGAACCCAGGTTGACTGGACCATAGTCAGGGCTTTATCTCTGTAGTCCACCAGCCTGGTTACAATCAAAAACAGTTTTTAAATGTAGCTCTTATATACTTAGAAAATTGTTAAAATAATAGGGTTTACATCAGCATGCATTTTCTAAAGGATATGAAGTCTGAAACTCAACTGTCTTGTCATTATTTAATGACTGCAGTCCTCAATGATTTGCAGAAAAGATACAGATTTTATGAGGAACAGATAAAAAATATGAAACAAAGTAATGGACATTTATTTATTTATTTTTTTAAGCAGGTAAGTGAACTTGTGCTTGTGCCATTTGTAGCCACAACCCGGATGCATAGCACACAAAGTTGCATAGAAGTGGCATAGTTCATTTCATAGTACAAAATTACACATGAGTCACATGCAGGGCAATGAGTTTGTAGTACTGCATACAAGTGAAATTGTTCAAGTCATAACAAAAAAAAAAAAAAAAACATAAAAATATTTGCAAGATACATAGTTCATTCCTCAACACAGTCACTGGAGTACCCCCAGGTTCCATATTAGGGCCCCTACTGTTCAACATCTTCATTAATGACTTCCACCACAATATCCCAAATGCTAAAATAGTCCAATATGCAGACGACTCTACAATTATCTGTACTGCTAATTCCATTCCCTCCCTTTTAAAACTAACTCAGGATGCCTTCTCAACAACTGAAAAATGGATGCATGAAAACCACCTAGCTCTAAATCCATCAAAAACCAAACTCATGATATTCACCCCATCCAAAAACATAACTATCAACATAAACTCTTTCCTTATAACCAGTCACAACAACACATCCATAGAAGTCGTTTCCACTGCTAAACTGTTAGGAGCTCTCATTGACAATCAGTTTAGTTTTGATTCCCACATACAAACAAACATTAAAAAAACACACCAAAAACTTGGTATGTTCTATCGCCATATTCGCTTCCTCTCTCCATCCACTAGACTCCTCCTCTCTACCACATATCTAATCCCTTCCCTCCTATATGGGGCCCCACTTCTAACCAACCTAAAATCCTCTACCAAAACTAAACTCTCCTCCTGTTACAACAAAATCGCTAAATTCACCACTGGCCACAGATCCTCCTCCCATCACTGTACTGCCCTCCATAAACTAAACTGGCTAGAGCTCCCTAACTACCTTACTTACACTCAACTAACTCATGCTCATAAGCTCATTTTCAAGCCCTCATTCTGTCCCTCACTCACCTCAGCCTTCACCATACACCACCCTAACATACCCCTTAGAACCAACACTCAGAACCTAATTGAACTCCACAAACCTGCCCGCACAGCAGGCAAACTCTTACTCTCATTTTCCCTTGCCCGTCTCTGGAACTCACTCCCGCCTCATATCCGCAGCACCAGCAACCTTCCCATCTTCAAAACTCTCCTACACACACATTTATCATCTCTCTGGGAATGCTCATGTTCCCATCCTACATAACATCCCAGCTACTACCTTACCTCCCCAGTCTATAATCACATCCCTGTGGGAATACACACCGTAAATAATCTCTTAAGTTTATATTCTTCTGCATTTACTTCTAACTATTTCCTTCCTTTAACATTCCTAAAAAAAAAAAATGTTTAAATTGACATGAATTGTCACTAAGCTTCACATTCCTGCTGTATTAACATTCTCACATGCTTATATGTACTCTTCTGCTCAGTCTTACATACTATTACAATATTGTTTTGTATTTTACTTTATTTTATTGCATTATTGTATTGTATTGCATTGTATTTTCTTTTTACTTTATTTTATTTTCTTTTTATTCTTTTCCTGACATTATGCTATTGTATTACTCTTATATATTGTTACTTGATATTGTACCTATGAAGCTTTTCTCCCCAGGACTCCATTGAAAATGGGTTCACTTGGCCCAATGGACCATCCTGGCAAACAAACTTCAAATAAATAAAATAAATAAATAAATAATTGTTAAGGAGATTTCACAGGGGTCTTCAGAAGTACATTCATACATGAGATATTTCCAAGGTGACAAGATATACTCTCACATACTTTCAAAATGTACATTTTGTAAAGTGAGTCTGTATAAGTATGTGGTGGAGCATAATTGTAGTATATTGTGAATTCATATAAACATAAAGGGATCAGAGTTGTAGGAAGAGGAGGTGGGGCCGTAGGTATTAGGGAGGTGTATAGTTTGCAAGAGGTAGAATGAGATTTGGATTAGCTGACAGGAGAAATTCTGTGAATCAGGGACAGTTGAGCGTTATGAATGAGAATGCAGGACAGACATGCATGGGGACACACGTAGAGATAGAGAAAGTAACTTGGAAAGAAGCAGAGAGGAAACGTAAGCATCTCTGAGCAGATAAAGATACCTGTCCTATAAAAATTGTCTCTCAGTGTGCTGAAAGAAATGACAGCGGCACTCAGTAATTCATTAGCAGAGAAGTACAGTCTATTAGTAACCAGAGTGGTGCCATAAAACTGTAGGTTGGCAGTGGTGGTTCCCTTGAATAAAGGTGGATTTGAGAAGAAGTCAGGTAAATCGAGATATTTTAGCCTCATTTACATTATAGGAAAGCTAACTGTAAAGATTGTGTGGGATAATCCAGAGCAGTTCTTGAATACTACCTTGCCAGTGGTCAGCAGTGTGGTTTCCTTCAGCAGAGATTGTGTCAGTACAGACAGAGCAAGCTGTATGCCTAATTCACCACTGAGGAGGACAGCGGGAACTCTGTGGATACTTGTACTTGGACTTTATAATATCTGACACTGTACTTCACAGGAGGTTGCTGGGATAATTAAATGATATGGGGATTAGGAATTACCTACTCGATCATATGTAGGGGATGTCTCTTACAGGGCAAATGTCAGGAGAAAAATCAGTTCAGTACCAGAGAGTTACAGAGTCACAGCCAATTCTCTTTAGTACACTTGTGTAAGATGTCACACTGATGTTGGACAGCAAGAGCAACTTGTACACTGATGATTAAAGATTAATGTGGTGGTAATCAGAGATGAAAAGGCTTGTCTTCAGAGAGACTTGAAACAACTTACAGAGAGAGTAAACAAGTGGCATCACAGATTTAATGTAAAAAGTACAAGGTTATGTAATTTGGTTGGGGAAACCCAAAGAAAACCTAACGTTTGTTTTGGGGGTCAACCTAAGCATGACAAAAGATGGAAGAAGATTAAGGAGTAATATATAATCCTCAGATGAACAATGCTGTGCAAGACTGTAAACCCAGAGAATACATACTAGGGATTCTGGGATCATGATGACACTACATACCAGCTTACACTCAACAATGGTAAAAACAAAAGATATTTAAGCAATAAGGACTATCACTAGCACAGTAGACTCAAAGTGATGCACAATCCTATGCATACCTCTCAAGAAATCTGAACAAAGCCTAAAATAATGGGGGAGGGGCAGAGCCCAAAAATAGGAACAGATTTTAAATATTACTCTTATAAACTTAGAAATTTTTAGAATGTCAGTATTTGTGTTAGCATGTATTTTTCTAAAGGATATGAAGTCTGAAACTCAAATGTGTCATTATTCACTGACTTCAATCCTCAGCGATTTGCCAGAAAACCACACATTTTATGAGGAACAGACCAAGAATATGAAGTAAAAATCTAGACAGTCTGGGAAAATCTGGACAGTTGAGAGGTATGAGTCATATGGCTACATGTATTAAGTGTAATATCTCTTGGCAGAAGCTGTATAGGAATTCATTTTTTAAGTATTTTATTTTCGTATAAAATTCTTGTTGTTAGTTGACCTTTTAAGAGAGGTGATCTAAAGTGCCCTTTTCATTCATACCTCCTTCAGTCATACATATTTGTCCTATTACCTTCACTGCTGTAGTGGTGCTGCGGTAGCGTTGTCGCCTCATAGTAAGACGTTGTCCTGTTCGATTCTCAACTAGAGCGTCTTCTGTGTGGAGACATGCGTGAATGGGCATACCTTCATTAAAGGTTGTGCATCAGGGCTGGCAACTCGGCACGCAAAAATCTACTGCCAGTCATTAGCAGACCGGAGTTCTACTGTGGCGATCCCTAACCGGGACAAGCCGAAAGACACAACAACAACAACAACAACCTTCACCTTATCCAAGTATAAAGGTAAAACAGTGGCAAAGTAACATTTCTTTGGTTGGCTAATGGAGACGACTAACTGATCACTGCCAGTGAGGTCATACCCTGTCTGCTATAGTCCTCCCTATAGCCCCCTGCACTCAGGTGAGCAGATGTTCCTTCTCATTGGAGAAACAAGAGGGCTCACATCATTGGAACAACAGTAAGGGACTCTCATCAGAGGAAAGGCATATTCATTTGACAGGTAATAGTAGCAAGAGATGGTCATTTTATAGTATAGTTTGATCTCATTTTCTCAGTATGACTAGGTAAGGGAAACTGTGTGGGAGGAAAAAAGTGCAAATATATATCTATAGCTAGCTATCTTTCTCTCTCTCTGTATATCGATAGATAACTATATAGATATAGGTACATATACCAGCAAGAACAATGGAAAACTTGTCATATAAAATATAAATACTATAAAGAAATAGAAAGTATTTAAGCACTTTAAAAGTTGCATAACCATTAATGAAAAAATGTCCATAACTGATATGAAATAGAGCTGTGGGCAGTTTGCACTGACAGAGAACACATTTCCTGAGCTATTGCTTATAATTATTACATGGTTTACCAGTAGGTGTCCGCATCAGGCTTTGAAAAACAATCATTCTTTACTTTACTTTCCCTAAATGCATTTAAAGGTTGTTGTTTGTCTTTCGGCTTTTCCCGGTTAGGGGTTGCCACAGCGGAACTCCGGTCCGCTAATAATTGTCAGTAGATTTTCATGAACGCCGAGATGCCAGCTCGATGTCCAACCTTCAACAAAGGCACACCCATTTACGCATGTCTTTCCAATGCCACCGAATGCAGACTCCACACAGAAGGCACTCCCTGCTCTCCAGCCGACAATCGAACGGGAGAACCTCTTGCTGTGAGGCAACAATGCTACTGCTGCACCACCGCAGAGATCCCTAAATGCATTTAAAGGGTAAAGTTAAAATGATTTCATAGATATTTGTCATATTGATCGCTGGCTGCTGCAGTAACTTTAGCTATATGGGTTATATTCAGCCAAGGATGTAACAGCTGACCAGCTTTCAAACCTTCGAAGCACCTTCCCTATGCACAATCTGTCAAGCAGCTCGTGCTGAGCTGAATAAAAAACAAGTTTGGGAGTGAAACCCTTCAGAGATGTACTGTAACAGAAATGTCCACTCCTGAGGGTTTTGATAATCAGTGATGGCCTTGTGCTTTCCTTTGCTGGTCAGATAAGTTTCCTTTGGGGGAAGAATGCCATTTTCTTAAATTTATTGATGTTTATTACTTTCCTTTTCAGGAGAGCTATTTTAAAGGTATGCGTGTTGTGTTTTAACATACTGTCTTGAAACTGTAACTCACTTTTAAACAGCACTTTTTTCTGCCAGTTTAAAAGTTGTGTTAACTAAATGAAAAATATTTTCTGTGGAGAAAATGAGTTAATTTTTCCTTCGTGAGGATGACATAGTGTTTGAAAGTGCTTTTTACTCTGCTTTTTCTGTTTAAAACAAAGTAACTTTTTTGGACCGGTAGATTTACAAGCATTTTCTGCCAGTCTTCCCTGGGAAAGAGACACCATTTTTGGTTTGATCGTGGAACAGATTACCAGTACTACAGTCGTTCTGTCCTTTGCCACCACAGCAGGCTAACAGTTTGCCTCAGCTGCAGGTGGGTGACTCTGCTGTGTCCATTTGTTGTAATTCAGACCACTCATCTTTTATCCCAGATCCCTCTGGTGCAACACCTACCACCACTATGAACTGGGGGTTAGCCGCATCCTGTACAGCTGTTGGATTCTCCATAGTGGGCAAGGGAGAGCCCTCTTGCCGGTCCTGGTAGAAGGAACAGGGAACTGTTGTGCCAGAATGCTGTGCCAATCCCTGGAGAAGCAGCTGCTGCCATTACTTACATGGATGGCCCCATTTTTCCTGTCAGAAAAAAAAAAAAACAGCAAACCAAGCAGGTATGTACTTTTCCTCCTCAAGTTCCTTTAACAGGAGTAGTTTACTGGGTTTAGCTCAGGGTTTAATTTAGACTATCAATCATTCTTGTAAAGTAGTTTCTAGTAAAGCAAAGATGGATTTTTTTTTTTCTGAAGAGATTCAAGATTCTGAATCTGAACAGGAAGATGCAGGGATGGATACGAAGTTTTTTCTTCAGATTTCTGATTCAGACTCAGAGGAAAGCTGTTTCTGACTCTTCCTGTTGGCGTTTCTTTGTCTCTGAGGCTATTGCTAGAATGAGCTGGTGTTTTCGGTGAGAGAACATTGAGGTTTCAAAGTCCCTCAGAAAATACTATGGGTTGTTACAGAATGATTTTTCAGAACATACCATGCCTCCAGTTTTGTCAACTTTAGAGGATGTGTATATTACTGTCTGCATTTTCCTGTTAGCCAGCTGGCTGCCCCTAAAAAGGAAGATACGGTGTATAAAATTCCTTAGTCATTTAATGTCTTTACACACTGTCGCAAACATGACTCAGCAGTTATAGCCTTTGTTGTTCCCACTACTGCTAAGCACTTAGTTAATTCCAGTCGTACTGTTTCTGATAAGGATGGGAAAGTTATTCATTGGTATGGAAGAAAATGTTTATACTTCTGCAACTTTGTTTTTCAGAATTTTGAATTGTCAGGTTCATATGTTAAAGTTTGGTCTGACAAACTGTGAAAGCATGCGGAGTGTTTTACCTGGAGTTTCTTCTTGTGAGGAAAATTTAGTTTCACCTTTTACATATGTCGCTATTTATTGTTTGCAGAATATGTGTGTGACTCTTGATGCTTCCTCCAGAGCTACGGCCACTGGCACTGTTGTAAGGAGGCTTGCATGGCTGCATTCTCATAACCTTCCTGATGATGTTAAAAATAAGATTTTAAATTCTCCCTTGGATAGATTTAGTGTTTGGTACCTATGTTACAGAGGTGATCAAAAAGGGTGATGAAAGGGGCAAGCTGATCCATGGAATCTCTTAAAGATTTTCAGCTGTCCTTTTCCAAATTATCCAAGGGATTTTCTTTCTTCTCTTCCATTTTTGGCAGAAAACAGAATAAACAGTTTCAGCAGAATTTAGCTACCCAGACATTTAAGAAAGAATGGCAAGAGAGTTACAAAAATAAGTCTCTAACCATCCAAAACCAAGGACAATCCAATATGTGTGACTAAGAGACCTTGTGATCCACTCCCAATCTAGACTAATTTTTCTTCCAGAAAGTCTTAATATCTATTCTCTTTGGCAACAGATTGTTTCAGACAAATGGTATCTGAATATCATTCGTCAAGGTTACAGATGGCAGTGGGAGGAGATTCCTCCTTTCCAGGGGGTCACGTTACTATAAAATTGCCAAATTTGCCACTAATACCACACAGCGGTCATATCACTGTGAAGCTCTTAAATAACTAAAATGGCTAGAACTCCCTCAACTGCTATGCTTTGCCCACAAAATTCTGCATCAACCAAAGAAAATCCCTTCTCTCCAAAATCTTATAAAACTAAACACTACTTCTAGAGCCCTCCGTTCCAGTAATAAACTCCTTTTAGAAACCACAAGAGCTAACAACTCAGCTGGGGAGGCTGGATTTTCAAATGTCATTCCTACAATATGGAATAAACTACCAACCTCTATCACCTTCTAACTACTTCTAACTATTCACTTAGTAGAGACCTGGCTCTGTTTATGCAACTGTCATGGCTAACTCCAACGCTAGTACTTCTTTCACATCTAACTCATGGCTACTATTTCTCTCAGATCTATGCACCCATTTCTCTTGTAATTTGCTTCTCCTCATTATTTAAATGTATGTAGACTTGTGTAACATATTATATTAGGGAAAACTCTAAAGACTGCTATTGCCCAACATTGTACTGTTGTTGACTGTGAACTGCTTCTGACATTTCCTTATAATACTGTAACCTTATATTATTGTAACCTATACTATTGTAATTTTTACAATGATTGTATTTCTTATTGCTGGAGCTTTTCTCCCCAGTCTTCCACTGAAAATGAACCTGTGTCCAGTCAAACTTTCCCAGTAAACAAATGTAAAATAAATGAATAAAATTTCTCATACTCCAGATCAGACTCTTTTGTTTCCACCTGTTCATCACATACTGTCCCAAGCACTGATAGAACCAGTCCCTCCTTCCCAAGTGGGGAAAGATTTTTATTCAAGGATGTTCTGAGTGCCAAAGAAAAAATGGCTGTAGAACAGGTCTGGATCTTCCTTTCCCAAGCCTGTTTGTGTAGTGACCTAATTAAAAATTATGTCACTTCACAACCTGTTACCGGTTTTTCCACTTTCAGGCTTCCTGGTAATACTAGACTTAAAATATGCTTATATTCACATCCCTTTTCATCCAGACTTTAGAAGTTTCTTACGATTTTATGTCTGGATTGTGAAGATTGGGTGAAGATGGGTGAAGGCTACCAGCCTAGCCAGATAGTATTTTGGAAATAATTCTGTCATCTGTAAATATTACTGTAAACCACAGGCTTGTTGTCTTAAATGGTAAAAATAGTGTTACATGTGGAACTGGAAAATAATGTAACAACAGTGCACTCTACTGACCAAGTAAAGCATGTTATAACCCTTTGATGTTAAAACCCGGGACCAGTAAGTCTAGATTGAGGCATCCTACCTATTGTTTTAAGACCAGAGTTAATGGCCAGAATTTGCAAGCATAAATGTCTTTTATTGCTTTGGTTTCTGCCCAGAGGTGAAGAATGTAAATGTAGTTTCTGTTAGCCTGGTAACCCAGGGAAGTGTGAAGAATGATGTAATGTGAACCAGGAATGTGATTGTAAAAGCAGAGAGAATCAGAGAGCATTAAACATTTTTGTCTTGACCATCCAACTCATGAGCACTGTCTTGCTCTATATGTAAGCTTATCTTAGAGTTGTGTTTTCTCTTAGAAATAGCTAGAAACTGGAAAGATTAGACTAAGTGTTTTTCTGTGATGTCAGAACTGTACTACTGAATTATTTTAAGTATTTCTCTTTGATCTCTGAACTCTTGACTAGCACTGTGTACATACCTCTCAACTGTCCCAAATTACTCGGGTTTAACCAAGTTTTGGGGTCCAAATGAAGGGGTGCCATGATTCCTGAGTGGCACCCCTTCATTCCTGATTTTTTTCCACATTGTTTAAATTTTTCGCACTGTTTCTGCTGACATCATCGCATGCACGATGACGTCCGCACCGTCAGTGCTGCCAGCCTATCGAAATCGAGCTCAGATCCAGAATTGAGCTCATTTCTGCCTGGCGCTCAAATGCTGTTAGCGGGAACAGTTATGGATTCTGTAATAGTTACAGCAATGGCTGGCGAACGCGTATGCTGCGAGCAGGAGCTGTGGGACGGATATCCTGGCTGGCCGAAGAACTGGTAAGGAGTATGTAACAGCGAAGGCTCTGTGTGTGTGTGTGTGTGTGTGTGTGTGTGTGTGTGTGTGTGTGTGTGTGTGTGTGTGTGTGTGTGTGTATGTATGCATGTATCGGGGGTGTACCACAGTGGATATATCAAGAGTTGTTAATACTTGCACTGTTTTATAGTCCCTTTAATATTCCTAAAATCAAATTGCTTTAAGCAAATGCATTTAATCTGTTGAAAGGTTAGCTCTATAACTTGTACGGAATGCAAGGTTTGGGGTGTGTTCCATAAGCTATGCAAATGGGCTGCATGAAATAACTTCAACACACACACACGTTCCCTTCCACATATATGTATATAAATATAATGTTGAAGATTGTTTTACCTTGGAGTAAGGGCAATTCTCCAAAAAACTGCTGCTCATATTGTGTGTTTACCTGTTACAATTGCTGAGATACTTAAATCTATGAGTTTTTCACGAGCATTTTAACTTTGCTGAAATCTGTGAAATAGGTGTATATCATTATTGTTTATGGATAATGTAGGATTTACCCATATTTGGTGCAACTAATCACAACTAGCCATGGGTAAATCTGTAGTGCCTATACACAGATATGATTTACTGTGATTATACAACGGCATTATTAAAAAAAAAAAAAAGCTTGATACATTTGTAAAATAATGGTACTGTATTAGAGAACTTAACTTTTGTTCCATTGCTGCTTCTCACTGACTGTAACAATGGGTGACGCCTGATACACTTAGTGTTCATGCACACACTTATGTATGTGACGTCACTTCCACAGTACATCTGTTTTAGTATAGCTGCTGCCAGTTTGTTTTTCTTGGACTGAGTAGAATGTGTACTCATCAAGCTGTGTGCTCAAGGATGCTCACACCTTATTAACACAGTGCAGGTGTGCTGAATATATGTTTTTAATATTCTATCTAGATTTCCAGAATAATTTTAGTGCAGAGAGGGTGTATTTTATTTTTATTTTTGTTTTTTAGGCTGCTAATTTAGATTCTCTTGTTAGTAGTGCAGAGAAAATTAGCTGTATTTTTAATCTACAATGATTTACAGCAGTAGCAGTTTGCTGTTGTTTTGAGCTTTTGGAGCAGGCCTCATTCTCTGGGTAATGCTTGATTTACATTGACATGTACTAATGAACAACCAATCACATTCATGCTTTTTAATTACTAATAATCTTTCATGATATAATTAGCAATATAAAATTGAGTTTATGCCTCCCAATCTAATTTGTTACCATTTGAAAACATGAATTTCTGCTGAACCACTTTGCTGTTTACACATTTTAAAAGAAGTTATGGCTCTTGTGTTACTTATTTCGATTTGAAGCATGCTTTCATAATTTGATATTGTCAGAAATGGCTCCTGGTAAACCATTAAAAGTATGCATTAGTCAAGGTCTGTATCTTTTAACATCTGTAAGATGTGATTGAGTTAATGTTTGTCTTATTGTGATTTTTTTTTAAGTTTCAATTGACAATTCTGGATAATAACTAATATTTCTACAGATTTTTTAAGGAAAATGCGCAGTCTGATATGTTTTATTTGGTACCAGAGCCAAGCCTGACAGGATACTTATTTCATTATAATGTAGATAATTTTAAGAGCTAAATGCAATTGAATATTAATGCAAATTTATAGCCTGTATGCAGCTTTAGTTTGATTTCTAACTGTATGCAGATTGCAGTTATCTTAATGTCCATGTGAGTATTCACATGTTGGTCCAGTTTCCCACCACCTCTAAAGCAGTCAGGTATATGTCTTGGAGAATTCCCCTTTTCTGGAACAGGTTTCCCATCTGTGTGAAGCAGAGCTTTTCCCTAACCCTATTCAAGAGAAACCTGGACTAGTGCATGGAAGTTAGAAATGCACCCCAGGTCTAGCACCTGTATCTCTAAGGGAGAGAGGCAGCCTGCCACTATGTTTCTTGTTTTGTGTGCAAGAGGTGCCAATGATTTGAAAACAGCGCAAAGGTAATCTTTATGCACCACTGGGCAGATGCATTTTCCTTGGATATGGTGTGTCTTTCAATGCTGTTTCAAGGGCCGAGAAGTTTTAATGCCAAGTCTATTTTCATTGTGAGCCAGTATTGCTTTGTTTAGCAGCTTTGTTTAGCAGATGTCTATTAGTGTCTGTGCATTGTGCTATAAAATGTAAAAATAAAGTCTAAATAATCATTGTAGAAGTAAAGCAGTAGGCACAGGTTAGTGTTTATGGTAAATGGGGCAAAAGAGACAGGTAATGGGACACTGGAATGGCTGCAGGGGGACTCTGGTGCCATATTTTGGTTGTCTGTTCTTCAGTTTGTATTTGAAAGTTAGTATCCCACAATTCCATTGGAGTGGGTGGGATTACATAATTATGTATGCAAATTTGATGTTAATCAGTGTACAGATTTGTACCTATTTTTTATGGGCCTTGTCCAGATTTTTGATGCTTCCAGGTTGAGAGTTATGACTGTGTAGTAAAAAGTATTGTCTTGTTTTTGACTATTTGTTATTAAATATTTTTAAACCATTTCAACTGTGGCTGTTTTTGTAGAGATAATTTAAGCTGTTTAGAGTACTTTGGTAAAATTGTACAAAGCCACTCTAATAGCTTTAGCCCTGGGGTATACTACCAATTGGATAATAATATTGCACAGTAATAATTGGACACCCTTTTAAGGACCATTGAGTAGCTGATAAATATTAGTGGGTGGTGGCAACTGGTACTACTGTATCATCTGGGAAAAAGGGGAACAGCTGGAGAACCTGTGCCAGCCTTCCCTAGGAGTGTCTGAGTGGTTGTATAAACTCTTCTCAAAGTGTGTGTGTGTGTGTGTGTGTGTGTGTGTGTGTGTGTGTGTGTGTGTGTGTGTGTGTGTGTGTGTGTGTGTGTGTGTGTGTGTGTGTGTGTGTGTGTGTGTGTCAGCTACTTGGGTAGGGACACAAAGCACTGGTTGGACAGAGAGGGTGCTGGAGGTTTTAGCTTGCCCACTAGGCTGAGATCTGGACTTTATAGTTGTGCCAGTGGGGAGTTTTATTGGGGACCTGGAGAGCAAGGTAGCGACCAGCCCCGGACTGACTGTGACCTCTGTGTGATCTTAAGGATAATTGCACTTTACTGTGTGTATTTGTTATCCTTTCCTCCTATATGAGACACCCCTCACTGGTGTTAGTGGTGAGGATTGAGGCTCCATGATTGCTGGGCCAGGGCACTTGCGTCACATGGATCACATTATTAATTCACTACCTTCAGCCTTGGACTCTCCACTGCACCAAAAGTGTTGAGAAAGTGTCTAGCTGATGTTATAGTTCATTGCAGGCTCCAAGGTATCCACCTTTTCAGGATTTAGATGATTTGCTTATCTTTGCAGAGCCTTTCTCAAAGTGTCAGGAATCTCTCTCTTTGGTGAGAGATCTCTTACACAAGCTGAGATTCCAAGAGAACATTCAAAAGTCTTTCTTGACCCCTTCACACAAGATTGTGTTCCTGGGATATCAACTAGACACCTCAGCTCAAAGAATTTCTGTTTCACAGGAAAAATAGATATTTATTTAGATATGTTTCTAAGGTTTTCCCCTCAGAATTTGGTCACTGTGAGGGAATATCATAGGATTTTAGGTCTCATGGTATCTATGGTTTTCATGATACCCCTGGCAAGAATCCACATGAGAAAGATACAATGTTATCTGAAATGTCTTTGGTACCAGCATCCACATCCTTTATCTTTTCAAATCCCAGTGCTGGGGTTTGTCAGAAGAGAATCTTTTGGTGGAGACAGCAGATATCCTTAAATCCAGGTCTCCCCTTCTCCCTTCATGCTGCAAAGAAGTCAGTAAAAACAGATACTTCAGACTTTGCTTGGGAAGCAGTTTCAGGAGGGATAAAAAGTGCAGGGGATGTGGGATACCAATTACAGATGCAAGCACAGAAATATATAGGAGATACTTTCCCTGATCAATGCACTTAACTCTGAACCATTTTGGCCTCGCAGGATCTCCTCAAAATAGTTTCAGACAATACCACAGTAATTTTGTACATCATCAAGCAAGGGAAACAAGATCATACCCCCTCTGCAGACTAGCTGTGTTAGCTTAGGATATAGCTACACAGCAGTCTCACTCTGCAGATAACCTAATTCCACCAGAGCTAAACTGTGTGGCAGACAAGCTGAGCAGGAACATGGTAGGCTTTCTTGAATGGAAACTAGACTGGTGGGTCTTCCAACATTTGATCCATCTATGGGGAGTTCCTCAAGTAAACCTTTTTGCCTCCTCTTTGAACAATCAACTGACAAGATTCTGTTCCAGAACACTATGCAGAAGTGCCTGGAAGGCAGATGCCTTTTCTTTTCTTTGGACATGAGTGTTCCTGTATGCTTTTCTTCCCTTTCCACTAATAGCCAGGGTACCTCTGAAGATTCAGAAAGAATCCCCCCAAATCATTGTGGTGGCTCCTTTCTGGCCTAGGCAACAGTGGTTGTCCTTTCGTTTGGAAATGGCCAGGGGCAATTACCACAAGCTTCCTCACAGACTGGATCTACTCACACAAGTACAGAGATGTTTGAAGATGATTGATGTTGGGGGTGTATCAATTAACTGCCTGGATGAAAGGGTCTTAATTCCTTTCAGGCACCTGTTTACTGAGGACGTGCAGCAGGTAGTAATGGAAAAGGTTTTCTAGTTGGTTCCAACAACATAACCAGCACCCATTTGGGGCTAGTTCTTCTCTGGTTTTACAATATTTATATAATTTACTATCCTATGACCTTTCTTATTCCTCTATCAAGGTTAATTTATTGGCCATTTCAGCATATCTGCACATAGATCCTCCTCTTTCAAGGCAGTCTCATGTCAAAATGTTCTTGAAATGTTTTTTTTTTGCATAAGAGGCTACAAAGTAAACCAGTGACCCCTCTTTGGGATCTTAATATCATGTTAGAGAAGCTAATGCTTGCCCATTTGAACCAGCTAATCTGTCTGACTTGAAATCCTTAACATGGAAAACAGTTTTACTGATTGCTGTGACCTCTGCAAGAAGGTTATCTGAATTGCAAGCTCTTATGGTAAGTCAACCCTATCTCATTTTCCATAGAAACAAGGTTTCTTTGAGAACTAATCCCTCCTTTGTGCCTAATGTATCCAGGTTTACTTTAAGACAAACTACGCATCTCCCCATTTTCTTTACTGAATTTAAAAATGAGGAAGAAAGGATACTCCATACCTTGCATGTCCACAGACAACTCAGGTATATCTTGACAGAACCATCTCTCTCTCTCTCTCTCAGATATTCAGATCAATTGTTTATTTTTTGTGAAGGTAAGAGAAGGGACAACCTGTGTAAAAACTGATTATTTCCAAATGGTTGTCTTTTTCATCCATTCATGGGTTTTGGATCTGACGTCATACAGTTTTCAGTCTTTGGTTCTATAGCTCAAACTCCTCCCTTTACCCATAATCCTCATTTGCCATTTCCAGTGATTAGACATGGCTTCATATACCTCATGTTGAGCTTAGTCAGATATTCTTGTTTCATCTTATTCTTCTAATCCTCCCGTGGAAATAGTGCACTTATCTCTGCACCCAGGAGCTTGGGCATCCATCACCAAAGATATTAGAGTGCAGAAAATAATTTCCACAAATTATTACATTCCATTTTCCCTTCTTTCTCCCATCTTTCCATGCAGTCAAGAAAAATTCCCACCATACCACCCTGTCAGAGAAAAGTGGCAGCCTTAGAGATCAAAAAAATGCTTACAAAAAGAATCATCCAAATGGTCCCACCAGACCATTAAGGAAATTTGCTACTTATTTGAGATTCTTTTTGGCGCCAAAAAAAAATGGAGACCTCAAACCAATCTTGGATGTAAATCACTTGAACCAGTTTGACAAACACTCGAAGTTCTGGGCGGTTACGTTTCAGTCCATTCTCTGGCTATTGCTGAAGAACAATTGGATGTACTCAATAGATCTTCAGGGTGTGTACTATCACATCGAGGTCAACAAGCAGTCCAGGAGATACCTTCACTTCTGGCTGGGAGCCAGGCACTTTAAGTTCAGAGCCCTGCACTTTGACCTCACTACAGCCCCCAGGTGTTCACCACGGCATGGCAGTGGTTGCAGCTCACTTGAGACTGCAATGATTCCAGGTGTTTCCCTATCTCGACTACTGGCTCCTCACTTCTCCCACCAAGTATCTTCTGATCTATGTCAGAGACTACCTGCTCCAATTATGTCTTTATCTGGGCATCACAGTGAACTACAGCAAATTGCAACTGTCCCCCACCCAAGTCCTGGAGTTCGTAGGTGCTCCCCTCATTACAGTTTCCCAGCTTGCAAGTTGACTTCAAGCCAGGCTGCTCACATTAAAGAGTGAATCCATGCATCTGTTATCTCATCATTCATCGCCAGACAGGTTGACTCTATAGCTCCTTGGTTCAGTCACAGCCACTATTACACTTGTGTCACTAGCAAGATTTTACGTGACAGTTCTGCAATGGACATTTGCAATACAATGATCAGTAGGTTAGTATCCCATGGATTCCCTTATTCGAATCACAAAGATTTACAGAGAACATAGAAACTGGTGGATTCACAGAGAAGAAGTCTCTCTGAGCTGCCTTTTTACTCTTCCCTTGCCCAAGGCCACGGTGACCATGGACACTTCCCATTTAGGGTGGGGGGAACTACTCGAGACAGACGGTTCAAGGCATGTCCCCTCCCCCTTGTGGCTACTGCAGCAGTGATCATTCAAACATCTACTGTTATGGCAAGTTGAGCTTAGACAACTGTACTTTATTTTTAGTCACAAACCAGGAGAGTACATTAAAGTGAATGAAAAGTAACTGGCCAAGACAAGCAGCACTGTCAGTCATAAGAAATAAACAGTAGCCAACCAGCCATAACAACAATGCAGTTTAAAAGAAAATGAGGCATAAGGCTGTGACAAGACTTTACAGAAATGAAAGAGACTGACCAGCCTAAATGAGTATAGAAATATAGCAGGAAATGAGAAAAATATGGACAGTGACTAGAGTTGAGTGGACAATTCTTCCAAGAAGTACTGAAGGATGACAAGGTAAGAAAATGAATGTACTGTTTATAGTTGTGAAGGAGGTATAGAACTCAGAAAATAAGTTTGGTTATTTAAACTCCAGCAACATTTTTAGAAATATTAAGATAAGGACTGGCAGACCTGGTGGTCAACAGACCTAAGTAATTTGCACAGGCCATATTCTACATCAGAAACATAATGCAGTAGGGCACAGCTACACTGTGGCAGGCAACACTCAGTAATAATGAATTAAAATGGGAAGGAGTAGACCAAAACATCAGATGATATACTATATATCAACACATTTATGAGAAAAAGAATCACTTGAGTTATGTAACTATGCATAGCTATCTGAGGCACAAATGTCTTATTTTTCTAAGGGTGGTCAAGGAGCCTGATTACATGAAATGATTTGCTTCAAAGCTGTGTGCCTCCATTTTTTTTCTTGTTTAACGTGTATTGCCCCTTCTGCCTGTCAGTCATCATCTCCTTCCTCCGCAGTTGGCTTATTTGTTCCCATCACTAAGGTGTGGGTCAACCAGGAGGGGTCATCATCAAGGCAGCTAGCAGATTAGCTCTGTTAAATGTCTGGCTAAGTTTTGCCATCCTCTGACCCAACACTGATGGATCTAGTTCACATCAACAAGGCAAATGACATGAGAAATACTTGGTATAGGGATCTAAACCTCTTCTGCAACATCAACAGAATGGTTTGAGGGGACAGGTATATCTCACAGAGGTTACCACTGTTCTGGAATAGTCTTCCCTTTCACATAAACAAAGCTCATCCCTGTTCATATTCAAACACAGCGTGGATCAGTGGATGGGTAAAAGAAAATTTATCCGAGAGCTGCCCTCTGTACTAATAATGGACAGTGGCCACTCCTAAATCTTTTATTCCATGCATGAGTGCCCTCAAATTATCTATGGTAATATTCCAGTTACTCTCAATAGGGTTAATATATAATTATCAGCTATGGGGTGGGTAAAGCCAGTCTAACTCCAAACAAGATAGGCTAATTCAAGCACCAATATGGAAATTGGCTAGGCATGAAATTGCCTGAAAGGGCAGCTAGTCTAGTACTTACATTTGTACTTGTGAAGCTATAAGGAAGTGGTGAAGGAGACTGGCTCTTTTCAATCAGGAATTTGCATAATGAGCTACCAGAAATGAAAGAGGAATCCAAAGTAAAGTCTGGACTGAAAACAGGGAATTAATGTGTGCTTACAGTGAACTGGAGATTATCTGTAACATGATGAATTTTGGACAGCAGACAGTTGCATCGTGTACTGTTTCATTTAGTCCAAAATAAAGTATGTGCTTTTTGCAAAACCGTGAATGCATTGGGAAAAGTTGTGAAAGTATTGGGGAAAAAAAGTGTAGAAATGAAATCTGGAAGCACATTTTCTTTCCGTAGTCATTTAACTGTTTGATAGTATAGTCTTATCTCCTTGGCAAAGCTAACTTTCATGGCTAGCTTGCAAAGGTGACATAACCATGTGATGCCTTGCTGCTTTATATACTATATAACCATACAGTTGTCTGTGTTTACTTCAGATACTTAGGTGGAGAATGTTTTTGAATGTGTTAAGCTTCAGGAATGCTATTAACATAGATTTTATGTTGGTATGATTCTTTTTTGCATGAGGACAAATGTTCTTTGATGGGTACATCTTAGAGATAAGCATCCCAGATGGAGTCTGAAGCATATGACATCACTGACACTACTGGCTAAAATGGTAAGAAATGTTTCCTTGATTCATCGGTATCACCTTTAATCACTGATTTGATGTTGTCTTTTTTCATTCGATTCAACTTTTAGGTTATCGTATCAGACAGGATCTAACCTCTACACCTTTTAGAAACTGTGGATCCAGGGCTCTGAATCCTTCTTGACCCATAATCCCTCTCTTCCACCAAATACCTCAGATCTCGTTTGCCGAGGTCGTGTTTTCAAGGGCTCTGACATTTTAACTATTTGGTACGTAATTTTTCTTCTGGGTTCCCTGTTTTTAGGCAGTTACTCTTTTTTACTTTTTTACTTCCCTATTTAGGGCAAATATATATATATATATATATATATATATATATATATATATATTGCTATTTCCTATACCACTCTTCTCTTTCTATAGATAATTTTTACCCATTAGTTTAGATTATACTCTCTCTTATTGTTATTATTATTACAGTTGTTTGTGATATAGAGTTTCTTTTTTCCTTTCACGTTCCCTTGCCATTCTTATGGTAGTTTTAAAAAAGTGCTTGGCCTGCGGACATAAGATGCCCATGCAGGACCTGCATTCCCTCTGTGTTTATTGTCTCAGAGCAGCCCACTTAGATACAGATACTAGGGCCATCCAAGGCCATAGAGACAAATTGGTTTTAGAAGGGCTTATTCCTCAGGTAGGACAGTTAATTTCCTCAGTTGCTTCATTAGTTTCTCCAGCTAAGACCATGAAGAAATTGAAACAAAAAGATAAGTCAAAAGAGAAGGACAAGCCTGAGAAGAAGTCACACAAATCAAGGTGTCTGGTCTTGTCAGAATGCTTGGGTCTGGCATAGAAGGTATGGCATCACTTGTATCCGACTCCCCCTCAGATCCAATCACCTACGCCTTCTCCTCCTTTTTTATCGGAGCCTGTGAGTACTTGGCTCCATTATCCCTTCCTTCAAGAGTGGCATTCATCTAGATCACCATCAGTGGCAATATCTTCCATGTCCTTTCAGTCAGAGAGGAATCTTACTGAAGCAGACCTCGACAGGAAGATGAACTTCCTTCGGATGCAAATTGAACTAGGAGTTCTCTCATCTCCTTCCACACAGGACATTCCGAGAATGTCTCCAACTATACCTCACTAATGTCTCCAGTCCCACTCTGCCCTTTGGATCTGTTGCCTATGGATCTGTGCTTCCTTCCTTGTGCTTCCTTGCACCCACGTGAGAGCCAACAGTCCTGTTAAATTTCACACCAGCTGCATCTCATACTTTCTCAACTTTGATGCCTTCAGTTTTGGAAGAGTCTCAGAGCTGAGGCATCAGTGTCAGGGTGCAAAGTAAAAAGTTAGTTCTGACATTTTTGGAGCCATCTCACTTGCTCTACACCTCTGCACTGGATAGTTCAGCTCCGATGTTGGCTTTGGATTCGGGGCAAGTTGGGTTGGAGGAGGTTCTTATAGTAACTTGTCATGATGGGGTGGGAGTCTCTTTGGACCCAATGTCTACCTCTGCATTCGAGACTTTCAAAAGGATTCTTGCTAGGCCAAGAGAAGAGGTGCTTTCCTCATGCTCAGCTTAATCCCAGCCTCTTTTGGCTGCTGCATCTGACTCCACCCTTCCTCGTTGATGGGGGCTGCTAACCAAGTGAGTTCCCTGTCTCACTCTGACCTGCTTCCAGAAGCCCAATTGAGGCAGGGTCCCACGAAACAGACATGTAAAAGATGACATTTAGATTCCTCTCCAAAATGAGTCACTGAAGACATAGACTTGGACAACAGGGTGGATCCCCAAGATTCCAACTGGAGGGTGTCATCTTTGGTGACATTTTAGAATTGATGAAGCAGTGAGGGGTTTACTCACTGATTTGCCTTCCCCTGAGGATTCTGTGTTCCTCAAGGTTTTTGGAGCTGCCTCTTGTACCTTCTGGTTGGTACCACCTGTTGTTGCAATTATAAACCTGGTAGCTCAGCAAGCTTGGAATGACCCTGAAATGGTGTAACCAATCCCTAAAAAGCCAGATGAAATTTTGGTTGCACCTAGATAAGTGCACTGGAGCAAGGATCCCTTAGAATATGCCGTAGTTGTGGCAGCAGCCACTAAAAGCATCTCTATGAGGAGAGTACATCTGATCTTCTGCCTAATAAAGAATCTTGAGTGCTGGACTGATTTCGGAAATGGCCATATGCTACAACAACTTTCACATTTAGAGCACTGAACTACCTGGCCCAGATGACACGTTTCTAGATGTTTCTGACAAAGGAACTCACCACGTCCCTCTCAGATAACCTACCATTGGACATTCATAGATAAGTTCATGGATGACCCTAGACTCCCAGTTGGCTCCCTTACAATCAATGTCTAACATATCCATGCGTCTGCTTTCTGATGCAGCTAATGGTATAGCTAGAACATCAGGAACCAGCATATCCATTTGCTGGCACTCCTGGATGGAATTATGTGATTTTGCAAAGGATTCAAGACATGCTTCCTTAATGCTTTCTTTGATGGCACCACATTCTTTGGGCCAAAAGTTAAGGAGACTCTCACTAGGAGTGAGTAGGATGGTAAGACCCTTTCTACCACTGGAATTCACTTCTCCACCCCTCAGAGAATCTTCTCCAGGACTCAGAGAGGTGGTAATATATGGTTCAGAAAATCACAAGGGTTCAACCGGGATGCTCCTGTAGACAGATCCTCCTGAGGCAGAGGGGAGAACAATAAAGGCAGCATTGGACCAAAGAATAAAGGGTTTTGTGGTTCTTTTTAGGAGAAATCCCTTTAGTACATCTAAAGGATTGCCTGATTGCACTCTAGAGGCAGTCAGTGGGTGTTTGTTCCTCCACCCTCAAGCCTGGTGGGCCATCACATCAAATTCTTGGGTGCAACAGATAATCACCAGAGACTATTCAATACTCTTTATTTCCCCCTCCTTTAAAGAACAGAAGGATTCCCACAGTACCACCCCATAAGTTGGAATATGCAACAGTACAAGTCTTAAACCTGTTAGGAAAAAAAAGAGTCATCCAACAGGTCCTCCAAACCAGTTTGAATCCAGAATGCATTCTTGGTTCTTTTTAGGTCTGAAAAGACAGGGGGACCTGAGGCCAGTTTTGGACCTCAGTTATCTCAATCAGCTTGTAAAGCAAACAAAATTCCAGATGGTCACATTTAAGTGATCAAGGAGACTCCTCTGTTTCCGGTTGGGACCCAATCATTTTCAAATCATAGTGCCTCACCACAGTCCTCTGGCTGTTCACCAACTGCATGGCAGAGGTTGCAGCAGCTTGTCTCAGGCTGCTGGGGTTCCAGGTATTCCCATACTTAGACGACTGGCTTCTCACCACACCAGTCAAGGATCTTCTACTCCAGCAAAGGGAATTCTTGCTCCAGTTTATCCAGTATTTGGGGATCACAGTCAATCACTCCAAAACAAATTGATATCCATGCAACAAATAGATTTCATTGGATGCCACTTGAACACAAGCAACCAGATAGCTACTGTACTAGAATTCAGGACAGTATCTTTACTTTAGACAACCTTACAAGTTCTTCATCACCTGTCTCTACCTTTAAGACTTTTCCTTTGAGTGTTAGGTCTAGTGGCTTCTAGATAATTCTAGTTCCCCTAGCCAGGTGCTACATGAGAATTCTTTAGTGGGTACTTTCAGTACAGTGGCCCCAGCAGTTCCTTCATCCTTTTCATGAGCAGATTCCCCTAACCACAGTGTGCAAGTTCCACATCATAGGGTGGCTGACCTCCACAGCTCTCCTAGAAGATTAACCCATTTCTCCACATTCCCCCACAGCCATAGTAACCACAGATGCTTCCCTGCTGGGGTGGGGTGAGGGGCATTGAGAAGTGAAGACAATTCAAGGTTCAGGGTCGAACACAGAGGACACTCTTCTCATCAGTCTCCTGAAGATGAAGGCAATCCTTATAGCATTGCAGGCCTTCCAAGGATTCTCTCCCCAGGGCTGTAATCTCCATCTAGATGGACAACATATCAGTAGTATGGTACATCAACAAGCATGATGGAAACTGTTGATGTCATCTATGCCAGGAGGCCATGAGAGTGTGGCAATGGGTGATGTCTTTCTATCACTTTCTGATAGCAACGCATGTTCCTGGGACTTCCCATATGTTATCAGACAAGATGACCTGATCCATCCTACTGCCTCATGAGTGGTTACTCAATCAAACAGTGGTGACTCAGATATTCAGATACTGGGGCCAACCATACTGCCATCATATTGCTTCACACCTAAAGTACAAATGCAATTGTTATTTATTTATTTATTTATTGACATTTGTTGACCGGAAAAGTCCACTGGGCTCGAGACCCATTTTCATTGGAGGCCCAGGGAGAAAAGTTCCAAGTTACATGAAAATCATGACATGAATTTGTAAGGAAACAATCACTTTTAAAGCAAGTGAAATAATAAGAAAACTATCAAAACAGCACATATGTTGTAAAAAGACACAATACAGTAACAATGGAACATTAGCATGTAGGAAAATTATACAGTTAGAAATATTTAACAAAACAGCTCACATTTTATTTATTTATTTTTTTTGGGGGGGTAGGAAAAGGGAAAGGTAAGTGTAGTGGGAAGGTAGAATTAAAGAGTTAAACTTAAAGGTAGGACTGATATACTTAGAATCGTATAGCTAGGTGATGAGAATATGTAGATTATAGATGGCATGTATTTAATAGTAGTATTAAATGTAGAAAGTGAAGGAATAGAAAATGTGTTTAAATGGTTATATTGATGTGTGGACTATGATACTAAAGATTAGGGATAACTTGTATGGTGTAACAGCATAAAATATACATAAGTATATCTGCTATGTGAAACAGTTTTGATAGATTAAGGAGGCTCTGGATATGTGTTGCATGTGCAGCTGGGGTTATCGGTGAGATGATGTTTTAGTTTTCTTTTAATTGAGATTATGTTGTCTAATTCTGTAACTGATGATGGGAGAGTGCTCCACAGCTTAGTTATGGAATGGGAATAGAGGCAGCCACCAGCTCTTTTATTAGGTTTTGATACTTTAAGCAGGTGTTTGTTGTTAGAGCATAGATTTTTGGATGGGACATAAGGTTCAATGATATTTTTCAGTGAAGAGCAACACTCGGGTATATAAATGAGTTTATGCGCAAAGATAAGTTGTGTGTAATGTACCAGTCAGTCATTGAGATCCAGTGACCAAAAACTCCTGTCTCTCTACAAACCTATCAAATCTGCTGGGCATTGTCTGTGCTTGTACAAGGTTGCTAAAGCCTAGAACCCCTTACCTGTATCCAGCAGGTCAATATCCTCCCTCCCTCCCTTTTGTCAAAACCACTGTGAAAGACTTCCTAGCTAAAATCTGATTCTGTTTTTGCGCAAAACCAGAATAAACTATATCCCTAAATGTGAACAAGTACCTTTCATTCCTTACACCTCTTTACCCTCCCTTCTTCACTCACTTCCTTACTTCTATCAAATTCTCTCTAAATATACCATAAGCCTGTTTTCCATCACTTCATATTGCAATTCCTGTTTGTATTAGACTAACTTACCTTTAATTTTTCTACAGACTATCTAAAATTTCTATAAATATTATAGGATTGTCATATAACTTGTATCAATGCTTAATCAATGTTTTTATATTATCACTAATTTGTTATAATTATTTAAACTCTAGATGTTTTTGTTTTATTTTTGAAGATTGTAGAATTATTATTCTTAAAATGTTTTATAATAATTTGGAGCTTTCCTCCCCGGGCTTCCTATGAAAATGGGTTTCTACCCAGTCAGACTTTCCCAGTAATCAAATGTCAATAAATAAATAAATAAATGCTTCACCATAATCCCGCAACAGGGACAATCACAGAGGAATGCTGCAGTGCACATTTGGCCTCTGGGTCTTCTGTATGCCTTTCCCCTCTTTCCTCTAATAACAAAGTTCCTTCAGAAAGAAAAAAGGTGCAAGGCCAAAGTAATTTTCATTGCCCCTTTCTGCCCTCTTCAGGTGTGATTCCCCTTTCTCTGGCCTTCTAGGTTCAAAGGTGTGTATTATGCTAATGACCACAAGGACCTTTTGAAGCTTAGCTATGCATCCCAAATCTCTGACAAGTTTTGGTACCCTTGATAAGCATAAGCAGAGAGCTTGGGAGATGAAACATTTACAAGCACGGGCCTGGGAGATGAAATATTTACAGGCTGCTTGTTCCTATTAGAGACCAAGGTGCCAAACCAGGGATAAATTTTCTGTTCCCCATCCATTTGTCCAAGTTACACTTGAATTGGGTTAGGGAGGAACTCTGCTTCACATGGATGGTGAGCCTGTTCCAGAGAAGGGGTAGTCTCTGGGATACATACCTGTCTCTCCAGCAGGTCCTCTTCATATTGCAGGCAAGGTTTAAGTCTTTAGAATAGGTAATTCTGGTGCTGCCTGTTTTGCATATATAAAAGAGAGCCATCAGAGTGGGGTCCAATAATGCCTTGTATGCCAGGCATAGATCTGCCCTCAACAGTCTGTAGGAAACAGAATACTGGGATAGAGCTTTGAGGTGGTCTGCACAGGACATGTTATTTGTGCCCTGTATTCTTTTAGTGAGGAGCCTCTGTGGACGTTCCAGTTGTTGAATGTGCCTGGTTAGGTACATACCAAAGGGGCATTGTATTCATTGACAGGTCTGATAAATGCCAAATACAGTTGAACAATGACATCATTGGACCTAGATGCCATACATTTGTTTATAAGTTGCACAACATAGAAGGATTTCCTCACTACTGTAGACATATGAAGGTCAAAGGCTAGATTACTGTGTATGTGTCCCCCCAAGTCCCTGACTATTGGTTCAACACTTAGGGCTGTATTATTAATTTGATGGTTACCAGGGGTAGATGACCTTCCTAAGGATACTATTATTATCTTCTACATCCTTCCTGGACACTGGACATCCTTCCAGATCCTCTGACTCACCCATACTGGCAGCATCACCCAAATCCAGAGACATTGAAGTTAACTATATGGTTCCTCCAATTTTAATGATGGCCAGAGCTACCAGTCTTTCCACTAAAGTAGTTCATATTTTGTTAGCCTCTAAAATATTGCGCGCCAAGGAAGGTTACTTTAGCAAATGGAAGAGATTCTGTTTGGGCAGTAGCTAAAGGGATAGATCCCGTTTCAGCTCCTTTTCCTTCTAGCCTAGATTTTTTATCATATCTGTTTCAGAAGGATTCCAGTTTTTCAAGCAATCAAAGTTCATCAAGCTGTATATCTAATTTCCATGTTGGACACAATCAAACAGCTATAGACCCTCTAAAGATTTCAAAGGCATTTCTAAAAGAAACTTTCTTACTGAGACCTCCTATAAAAGATTATTTTCCTCCATGGGACATAACTGTCATGCTTCATACGTTAACAAAACCTTCTTTTAAACTGGTAGCTTCAGCAGACCTAAAGCACCTTTCTTGGAACACTATTTTTTTTTTGCGGCCTCCACTTCAGCTAAAACGATTTCTGAATTACAACTACTCTCTTGTAAACCTCTTTACTTGGTTTTCCATACAGATAGGGTTTCCTTGAGAATGAATCTTATCTTTATCCCAAAAGTGGCATCCGAAATGAACATTAACAAAACCATTAATTTACTGGCATTCTTTCCACAAATTTCTAACAAAGGAGAATGTACTGTTCATTTCTAGACATCCACAGACAACTTGGATTTTATCTCGATAGGACTAAGGATTTCATAAAATTTGATCAATTATTTGTAGACTTATCTAAAGCAAAGCTAGGACAGAATGTTCGAAAATTACTCTACTTAGGTGGCTGTCTGACAGCATAGAATTTGTATATGAAAAATTGTGAGTCTGTCTAGCTAAGAAATCAAAAGCCAGGGAAAGGGACAACCACTGTTCCTTTTGAGCAGCATTATTAAAAGTAATGTTTTTTAGAAGGAGAGAAAGTAGGCCAGAAATTGTTTTGAGGTTTGACTGCTCCCCTTTCCTTGAATTCTTTCCAGCTTGTACAGCATCTACACCTTTGAGATTGCCATTTATGTAGCGAGAGCTGTCATATAACACTCTTCCTGAAAAAAGCAGAAATGTATTGCTTCTCATGGCAACATAGATCAAAAAGCAATAAAAGGAGATGAGCCTGTATAAAAAAATGCAAATATTTGTATAGGTTCTTCTTCATTTTATTGTTCTTTCTCTACTTACATATAAAAGCAGCAGCCTCCATAACAAAAAGACTCCATAAGAAACTGGAATTGACTGTTGAGACTCAGGTTGTTGAGTTCTGAAATGTGGAGACTGAATGACTGAAAATTTCCACCTATATGTGCTAAGTTTGAGATTGCCCTTTTCCTGAATATTTCCTTTTATCTGAGATATCGCAATCTCTGAGTTTATATATATAAATTCACAGGTGTTCCAGGGTGCAGGGGGGCTTGATGCCTCACCGGAAAAAAAAAAACAGGCTTAAATGAAAAGAGTGATGTTTGACATTCACTCTTCTCCTGTGTGAATTTTTTTTTTCTATTTTTTGAAACTTGGCAGTCAGTAAATTTGATGTTTTAATAAGGAGCCCAAATTGGAAACTTTAATTCTGGTCATATTATCCTGTGATTAAGGATGGCCTTTTAAGATTGCTTGCTTCCTCTCCGTAAGACTTTCATAATTTTGGAATCTGTCAGCCTCTTAATGGAAGGAATATAATCATTTATTTATTTCTGATATTCCCCATAAATAAGGTTATTTAGAGCTTTAATAATCATACTAATAGAACAATGATAAGAAGGTCATTTAAAGCTTTAATGGTCTAACAATACACCTGTATTGTCCTAGCAAAAATGAGTACAGCTTAAAAATATATTTTTGTCAGGATAAGAATATCCAAAAATATGTCCCATCTTCAGCTGCTTCAGTATCTATATTCTAAAATGAGGAGTGGGTCTTGAATTTTTTCTCATATTCTTCAGTCTCGGTATAATATGTGGTGATACGTTTGAGTCCTTCAGGAATAACCAAAACATCATATCCCTAAGGGCCACCAAGTTATCATGCAGTATGCACACTTCACAACTGTGTCTCTTCTGGAGGAGTGTACCTATTTTCAGGCCTGATTTACCCCTGCACATGAGGTACCTGTTTTCAGATTTGATTTACCCTTTCATATAATTGACTGAACTCACCCCATTACGTGTGATTTTTGAAGGTGTTTAGTACACAGAAAACTAGACTACATGGCCAACATACTAGTGGCACAAATAATTAAAAAAAATGACACATCTTGCGTGTAGCAAAAATAGTTGACCTTTTGTGGTAGAATTTTGCAGTTAAAGTCTACAGAGTTTACATAGTCTCTGAATTTGTGCTTGTATTTTTCCATAATTTTTTGTCTGGCTCTGTTTGTGTTTCCGAGTAGTATTTCTCAATGTTCATCATTCTCACTGCTGCAGTAGTCTGTGGGGTTGTATACTGCCAAAGATACAGCAACTGGCCAGCTTCCGAAATCTTTCATGCTCTCTCCAGCTGCTTATAGGCTAAGCCCTTTTTGAAGGAAGCTACATAAACAGCCAGAGTGACTAAAATTCTTCAGTACTTTCTTGCAGCCCCGTGCAGATACAGCTCTGAGGCTTTTCAGGAACAGCAGTCAGCCAGAGGCTTCCTGTTCTTCAGATAAGATCCCACTGGGGAACCCTTTCACACTCATTTTTAAGATTTCTATATATTATATGTTTTTCCTATTTTCTGTCAAATTACTGTATGTCACTTTAAGAATATCAGCGTTCCAATAATGCTGGTAGACTTTCCTCAATTAACGATACTGTAGTTTTAGAAATTGCTTTTTAGGTATAACTTGTCTATCTAGGTTTTGGGACTTATTTAATGAAATTTTAAGTTAATATTGTGTTTTTATGTGTTGGAAAGCAATGGGCAGGAAGTGTGTTGAATATAAATGGCATGTACGCTTCGTGCTATTTTTTTTTTCATTTTCATTAGACAGTTCACTGGGAAAGAATCTAGGTTTTGAAAAAGGAATTCCTGTTTGCTGATTGCATAACTTTTGCGTTGGGCTTTTGGGACTCTTCTAAAAGGATGTGTAATGTTTTTTGTGTAATAAATGACAGCTTACCTTCTGACCAACCCTTTCTAGGATAACTTATCGGCGATCAGGCTTATTCCTCAACTACATCATGGATAATTACTCTGGTCCTGCTGATGTTCATCATACTGATCACTGCTGAAGTAGCCTCAGCTATATGGGTTATTTCATGCCATGGATATAACAGCCAGCCAGCTTCTAAGGCTTCTAGGCACCTATCACGCACCCGAACTGTCAAGCAGCTGGAGCTGAGCTCACTAAACAACACATTTGGGTGCGAAGCCTTTCAGAGTTTTACTGATGCCAAAGAGTCCGCTCCGCTGTGTCTTTTGAGGATCAATGGTCGGCTTGTGCTTTCCTTTGCTTGGCAGATATGTTCCCTTTGCAGAAAAAAGGTTCAGTTTTCTTAGTTTTTATTGATGTTTATTACTTTCCCCTTCAGGAAAGTTATTTTTAAAGTTAGGAGTGCTGTGTTTTAATGGACTGTCTTGAAACTGTAACATACTTTTAAATGGAGCACTTTTTTTCTGTCAGTCTAAAAGTAGTGTAACCTAACTGAAGGCATATTTTCTGTGGAAAAACTGTGTTTATTTTTCCTTTGTGTGGTTGACATGGTGTTTGTTGTAAAGTGATTTTTACTGTGTTTTTTTTTTCTGTCAAAAAAAAAGTATCTTTTGTGTACTTGTAGATTTACTGGCAATTCCTGCTTGTTTTTCATGGGAAAGAGGCACACTTTTCAGTTTGACAATGGACCCATGGTTGGTTCTTTTTCTAGCCACAAAAATAAAAAGTTAAACAAACAGCATTTGCTACCACAGCAGTTGAGCAGTTTGCCTCAGATGCAGGTGGGTGACTGATATGGCCATTTGTTGTACCTCAGACCACTCATCTTTTAACCCGGACCCTATGGTGTAGCACCTACAGCCACTATGGTCTGGGGGTTAGCCACATCCACTGTGGCTATTGGGAGTCCCCCCTGTGGGCAAGGGAGAGCCACTCTTGTCAGTCCTGGGAGAGGAACAGGGAAGGTTTCCCTGTTGAGTCAGAATGCTCTGTCCATCTCTGGGGAAGCAGCTGCCACCATTAGTGACACAATTGGTCACATTTTCCTGTCAAAAAGAAAAAAAAACAGACATCCAAGCATGTATCTACTCCTCCTCAAATTTCTTTGGTCAGAACCCACACCCATTCCTCCTGTTCTGTCTGCTTTTAGATGTATGTGTTACTGCCTGCCATTTTCCTGACAGTTATCCATTTCCAGTAAAAAGACAGATGCGATGTATAACGTTTCTCAGTCTTTTGACTTTTGTACACCATTCCCAGACCTGTCCCAGCAGCTCAAGCTTTAGTCAGTCCCACTGCTGCCAAGCACTTAACTAATTCCTGTCCTGTTTTTGATAAGGATGTGAAAATTATTGATAGGTACAGTGAAAAATGTATACTTCTGCAACTTTGATTTTCAAAATTTTGAATTGTCACGCTCACGTTCTAAAGTTTGTTCTAATTGTGAAATTATGAGGAATATTTTATCTGCTGATTGTTTTTGTAAGGAAAAAATCTGTTTTGAATAACTTAGTTGTTTCTGTTGCACAGGTCACTACTCATTGTTTAATCCCTAGTACTGCTTTAAGGCGGATTCCATAGTTGCATTCTGAGATCCTCCCTGATAATGTAAAAATGAGATTTTAAATTCTTCCTGTGCTGCAGAGATGATCAAAAGTGTGATAAAAGGGGCAATTTTTCAGCCCTTCTTTTCCAAATTGTCCAAGATATTATCTATCTCTTCATCCAATTTTGGCAAAAACAAATTAAACAATCTTAACAAAATTCAGGTAAACAGACATTTAATAAGAAATGGCAAGGGGGTTCCAAACCAGATGGCTTAGTGGTTAAGGTCTTCACCTCCCATGCACAAGGTACAAGGTTCAATCCTGACCTCCGACCAATGCCTGCTTGGAGTTTGCATGTTCTCCCTGTGTCTCCATGGGGTTTCTCCCATGTCCCATGTTCAAAAAACATGCTGTTTCCATCTCAAACTCACCAATGACTGGAGCTGTGGGCAGCAGCACAGACTCTGCATGGTGCACAAAAGGGGAAGAGTTGTACAGACCAACCGCTTTGGTCATCTACTGTGGTGCACAGTATCCTCAGGACAGGAGAACATGGATCACAAACTGCGTGCCGTGGCAGGGCTAGCCACTCAATGGTGTAAAATATGGCTCTAGGTGATTCGGTCATGTTGACCAATGTCGCCAAAAATGGGCATGGGTAGTTACCAGTATTAAGTGGGTTGAGGACCCAGCCTACTCTGACCCACACCAGGGACCCTTGCTAATGGTGGGAGGGGTTTATGTGCCCCTGTTGGCCAGTGTGTGCCTGCCATAAAGCCCAGCAGCCCTAGCTTAATAACCTACTGGCTGGCTGGTTTCTAGTTGCCCAGCCTGGGTTACTTGGGATAGCTCTGTTGAGCAAAAGTTGGATGTAAAACCAACCAACCTGCCAAACATGAACTGAGAGTCGCTATGCTTAATGGAGGTTCACTGACAGGATGCAGCTTGAAAGTAGATGACATGATGATACAGAGGAGGCTGAACATCCTATGTATCCAAGAGACGAGATGTAAGGGCAGTGCAGCAAAGCCAATTGGCTTGGGATCCAGAGTCTACTACTCAGGTGGAGGGCAGACTAGAAATGGTGTAGGAATTGTGTTGAGAGAGAGAGGCTTCAGAGGGCAGTAAGGGATATCATCAGAATTAATGACAGACTCATGGCAGTCAGACTCCAGTGTAATGATAGGGCAGTATTCATAATCTCAGCCTATGCACCACAACAAGGTTGTGATAGTGAGGAAAAGAGTGCATTCAGACAGCAGTAGCAGGACCTACTAGATAAAGCAGGACAACATGAATTGGTGTTGATAATGGGTGACTTGAATGCACATATCAGGACAGCCAGAACAGGATATGAGGACTGCCTGGCCTCACATGAGTTCTGTCTGGTAAATGGCTTGATAGTAGCCAACACATGGTTCAGAAAGAGAGACAGTCACAAGATCACATACAAGAGTGGTGCATGCAACTCAGGTAGACTTCCACCTAGTAAGGAAAAGGCACTAGGATAGAATCCATGATTGCAAAGTCATCCCCAGTGAAACAGTCGGCCCACAGCATAAACCACTAGTTGCCACAATCAGCTGCAAGCAGTGGTCAGAGAAGGCTCTAAGGTCAACAGAGACCAGGCTGAAGACCTGGAAGTTGACTGGAGAGAAAGTACAACAGTTCAAGGAATTACTCAGGCCTCTAGCACCCCAAGAAGAGAAGGAAATAGGTGGAGTTGAAGAAGAATGGCAGCGCCTAAAAAAACAGCATGTGTTAGGACTACAGAAAAGATATGTGTCCGAGCCAGGTATGGAAATAAGGTACATAAAGAAAGCTGGCGGTGGAATGCAGAACTCCAGGAAGTCATCAAAAGAAAGAAGGAATGCAGAAAGAAGTGGGAGACAGAAAAGACTGACCAAGTTAGGAAGGATTATTGGTTGGCCAACAAAGAAGCTAAGAAAGAAGTTGTAATAGCAAAGAATAAGGCATTGAAGGCAATGTACCAACTTCTGGAAAGTGACTCAGTAAGGGGGACAAAGAAACTATTTCAGGTTGCAAAGCAAAGGCAGAAAGATGAAGAAGATAGTCAGACACCCTTTATAAGGGATGCCAGCAACAACCTGCTCACCAGTCCAGAGGACATCACAGGCAGATGGAAGGAGTATTTCAAGCAGCTTCTGAATGAAGAAAACCCCACAGAAGCTGTACTGCCCCAGAAACAGCCTACAATGAGAGAAGAAGAGGAGCCCACCCTAGAAGAAGTAAAAACAGCACTAAGGAAAATGAAGTCAGGGAAAGCAGCAGGCTCAGATGAGGTCACAGTAGATATGATAAAGATGCTGGGTGAGATAGGGGAGAAATGGCTCCTGAGGGTACTAATAGCAGTGTAGAGAGAAAGTTGTATCCCAGATGACTGGAGAATAAACATACTCATGTCAGTGTACAAGAACAAAGGGGACATCCACAAATGTGGACAGTACAGAGGCATCAAACTCCTATCACATTGCATGAAAGTTCTGGAGAGGGTGATTGATAAACGTATACACAGAGTAGTAGAATGTAAGATGGGAGATGAGCAGTTTGGATTCAGATCAGGATGCAGCACAATTGACCCGATATTTGCATTGAGACAGATACTTGAGAAGAAGCTAGAGATGAAGAAAGAGTCCAACTGGGCATTCCTAGACTTGGAGAAAGCATATGACATGGTCCCAAGAAAGCTGATCTGGGCAGTACTGCGGTGGTTTGAAGTCACAGAAACATTGGTAGAGTTAGTGCAGGTTTTGTACAAGGACCCAGTGACTCAAGTACGAATGGTGTTCGGCCTCACAGAGGGGTTCCCAGTGGGAGTGGGTGTACATCAGGGTTCAGCTCTGAGCCCACTGCTGTTCATACTGGTGATGGACTACATTAGCAAACAGGTTGAGGAGATGGATCAACAAAGCTGCTGTATGCAGATGATGTGGCAGTACAGCAGACTCTGAACTAGAACTTCAGCAAAGGATAGGAGAATGGAATGCAAATCTGAAGCCACACGGGATGAAACTAAGCACAGATAAGACAGTGGTAATGGCAGCAAATTGAGGAAATCAGAAGAAGCTGAGAATAGAGATAGAAGGGAAGATGGTGGAACAGGTAAACAGCTTCAAGTATCTGAGAGTGGTATTTCAGGAGAAAGGTAGTCTGAATGAAGATGTCAAAGCTAGAATCAGAGGGGCTGCAGCCAACTGGCATAGAGTATCAGGTGTAATCTATAACAGAAGAATGCCAAAGAAGCTGAAAAGTAAGCTGCACAAGACAGTTGTGCGACCAGTACTACTGTATGGTACAGAAACTTGGGCAGTAAAGGCAGAACAGTTGAAGAAGCTAGAGGTGATGGAAATGAAGTGCCTGAGAAAGGCAGGATGTACACTATGGGACAGGCGAAGAAATGAGGACATAAGAGCAGAAGCCAAAGTAGCTCCAATTGCAGGAAAGATCAAAGAGAACAGATTACGGTGGGTTGGGCACATGTGTAGAAAAGCAGAAGACAATCTGGTGAGGAAGATTTGGGACAGACAGGAGGACGGTAAGAGGAAGTGAAGATGTCCAGCAAAGAGGTGGATGGATTGTGTGAAAGAAGATCTGCGACAATCAGGCATGAGTGTTGAAGAAGGCAGGAGGGTGGCACTGAATTGAGAGAGTTGGTGACAGTTAACACGATACCCTGACCCCATGTAAAAAAAAAGGGAATGGGGGGAGATGATGATGATGATGATGATGATGAAGGGGGTTCCAAAGAGAAGTCTCAAAGCTCTGAAAACCAAGGGCAGTCCCATGGGTCTGAATGATTATTTGAGAGACCTTGTGACCCCCTCCCAACCTGGCTCATTTTTTTCTAGAAAGTCCAAATGTACATTTTTCTGTTTTGCAATAGATAGTTTCAAACAAATGGGCTTTGAAAATCATTCATCAAGGTTACAGATGGCAGTGTTAGGAAATTCCTCCTTTCCAGGAGGTCATTCCTCTTCCCCCAGTTCAGAGTCTTGTTTTCACCTGTTCTTCTTCACATCCCTATTCATCCAGACTTCAGACATTTCTTAAGGTTTTGTGTGTCTGGATCACACTGTCAGTTCTCTGCCTTACTCATTGGACTATCCACTTCAGCAAGAGTATTCAGAAAATGTCTAACTCAAGTAACAGCTTATTGCAGGCTACAGGGTATCCATATTTAGATGACTTATTTACCTCGGCAGAGTCTTTTTCAAAGTGTCAGGAATCTTTCTCTTGAGTGAGAGATCTCTTACACAAACTGGAATGTCAGCAAGACACTTTGATTCAAAGAGCTTTTCTTCCATAGGAAAAATATATCTATATTTAGATCTATTTCTCAGACTTCGGTCACTGTGAGAGAATATTTCAGTACTTTGGGTGTCACGGTATACATGATTCTCATAATACCCCTGGCAGGACTACACATGACCAAGATACAGTGGTATCTAAAGTCTCTTTGGCCCCAGCATCAACACACTTTATCTTTTCAAATCCCAGTGCTGGGGTTTGTCAGAAAAGGAATCTTTTGGTGGAGACAGCAGATATCCTTCAATGCATGTTTTCTCTTCTCCTGCCATGTTTCAAAGCAGTCAGTCACCACAGATGCTTCAGAATTTGCTTGGGAAGCAATTGCAGGAGGGATAGAAGTGCAGGGGATTCGGGACACCAACGACAGACACAAGCACATGAATATCTAGGAAATGCTTGCCCTGATCAATGTACTCAACTCTCTGAAACATCTTTGGTTCCTGGGATCTCTTCAAGTGGTTTCATATAATACAATGGTCATTTGGTACATCAGCAAGCAAGCAAGAGGGAACCAGGTCATACCATGTTTGCAGACTACCCATGTCAGCTTGAGATATAGCTTCACATTGCATTCTGGGAATGGGAATGTGTGCTTCCATCAATTTATTATAGCAAAATTATAACATGGCTAAGAGTTTAGGATGCTATAGTGATTTTTTGGAAAGGTACCCAGGAAGAACTAGCATCTTTTATCACTTATCTTAACTCTACTACTTCATTTTTAAGGTTTACATACAAGGTAGCAGTAGAGAGTATAGATTATCTTGATATAAGACTGGTATGGGACAGGACTAACAAGAAACTACAATCAATGATTTTTAGGAAGGAAACATATTGTAATTAATTTCTCCATTACAACAGTTGCCATCCTATGCATCAAAAGAAAAGCACAGTGAAAGGACAAATGGTACGAATTTCATGATTAACAAGCAATGATACTGAGTTTGAGAATGAGATATACACATTAATTGGCATGTTTAGAGACAGAGGATACCCGTTTAAAATGTTGATTAAAACTAGAAATTATGTTGTTGCTATTAATGGCTATTATCGTACCCTTCCGTGTCCTGGTAAATGCAACTGCAACACCAAGATGGTGATCTACTTAGCTACCTGTATGTCCTGTCCAGTTTTCTATGTGGGTAAAACCACTAGGAAACTTAAGGAAAGGATATTAGAACATAATAGAGACATCAAGAAAGAGAAAAAAAAGAACACATTATATATGCATTCTAAGAACTGTAATCATTTCAAAAAAGTTCTGTTCTTTGTCATTGACAGAGTGTTTGATTATTGCAGGGGTGGAGATTTGAACTTATATCTTGAGAAACTGAGTTTGAGTGGCAACTAAAAACTAATGCCACTGTGTATCCTGGCATAAATTACAATATCTCTTTAGTTCCGGTGTTAAAATTAAGGGCACTGGAGATCTGAAAATATTATATTTAAGGTCTGTTTATTCTGGTTCCTTGGTTCTCTAAATACATATAGTACAATGTAGATATTATGTAGTGTTTAAATAAGTAGGAAAGAAGTCATGGTGTAGTGGTTAACTGTTGTGACTAAAGTGTACAGGGTCCTGGGTTTAAGACCTGCAAGGGCTAACCAGTGTGTATTTTTATTTAACATTTTTATTCAATTTTAAATTAGTCATTTTTAACTAAGTTATACAACATATTTATATTATTTTATTAGCACTAGCACTTTATAATAATTTGCTATAAGTGAATTAATATGCATTTATATGTATATTTTAAGGTGATTTCTATTGAACACAGCACTTTACTCATGCTGATGTACTGTCTTTTTAAATAAGTATTCATTCATTTCCCTATTACACTAATCATGTGACTATGTTAAGAAGTTTATTTAAGCTTGCATTTGAATTTTTACAGTTACTCTGATGAAGCCCTGGGAGCTACAGGGTGAAAGCGCTTAGTCTTTTTCTGCAATAAAGTTTGTCAAGTGTTACCGTTCTGTACAGGTTTGGTGGCATTTTTTATTTTTATTTCACTAGTTTTGAGTTTCTGCTCTTTTGGGTGTTTTTTCTGTTATCCTTGAATGCAGGTCTTCTCTTCTCCTGCCACGTTCCAAAGCAGTCAGTCACCACAGATGCTTTGGATTTTGCTTGGGAAGCAATTGCAGGAGGGACAGAAGTGCAGGGGATTTGGGACACCAAGGACAGACACAAGCACATGAATATCTAGGAGATGCTTGCCCTGATCAACGTACTCAACTCTCTGAAACATCTTTGGTTCCTGGGATCTCTTCAAGTGGTTTCATATAATACCATGGTCATTTGGCACATCAGCAAGCAAGCAAGAGGGAACCAGGTCATACCCTGTTTGCAGACTAGCCATGTTAGCTTGAGATATAGCTTCACATCACAGCCTCACTCTACAAGCAACCTACATTCCATCAGAGCAAAACTGCGCAGCAGACTAGCTGAGCAGGATCAGGGCAGACCGTCAAGAATGGAAACTAGATCAGGGGGTCTACCAAGATTTGATCCAATTGTGGGGAATTCCTTAAGTAGACCTCTTTGCTTCCTGTATGAACAATCAACTGGCAAGATTCTTTTCCAGGACTCTACGCAAGGAGGCCTGGAAGACAGAAGTATTTTTTGTTTCCTTTGGACAAGAATGCTCCTGTATGCTTTTCCACCTTTCCACTAATATCCAGGGTACTTCTGAAGACTTAGGTGGAATACTTGAAGATCACTGTGGGACTCCTTTCTGGCTCAGGCAGCCATGGTTCTCCCTTCTTTTGGAAATGTCCAGAACAGTTGCTACAAGCTTCCTCACAGACTTGATCTACTCACTCAAGAACAGAGATGTTTGATGCAATCCAACATCAATCATTTTCAACTGACTGCCTTGATGATAGGGCCTTAATTCCTTTTAGTGCACCTGCAGCAGGTACTAATGGAAGCAAGAATGCCTATATAGAAACTCATATATTAGCAAATGGAAACAGTTTTCTAGTCAATGCCAGCATTCAGGGCTAGGTGTTTTCTGGTTTTAAATATTTTTGTAAGTTACTATCCTATGGCCTTTCTTATTCCTCTATCAAGTCTCATTTATTGGCCATTTCAGCATGTCTGCCCATGGATCCTCCTCTTTCAAGGCAGTCTTATGTCAAAATGTTCTTGAAAGGGGTTTTGCATAAGACACCTCCAAGAAAACTGGTGGTCCATCCTTGGGATCTTAATTTTGTGTTGGAGAAGCTAACACTTTCTCCATTTGAACCAACTTATCTGGCTGACTTGAGGTTCCTAACATTAAAAAAAAATGTTTTACTCATTGCTCTAACAACTGCAAGAGGGGAATCTGACTTGCAAGCTCTTATGGTCAGTCAACCCTATCTCGTTTTCCATAGGGATAGGTTTCTTTGATAACTAATTTTTTTATATGCCTAAAGTGGTAACCAGGTTTACTTGAAGCCAAACTATCAATCTCCCCATTTTCTTTCCTCAACGTAAAAATGAGGGAGAGAAGATACTCTGTAGCTTGGATGTCCACAGACAACTCTGGTACTATCTTGACAGACTAGACCTTTCAGATATCTGGGTCAATTCTTTATCTCTTGTGACAGAAAGAGGAAGGGACAACCTGTGACAAAACAGGCTATTTTCAAATGTTTTTACCTTTTTTTATACTCACCATAACAAATCTATTCCAGGCAGGGTCAAGGTCTACTCTACCAGGGCCTTGGTTTCATCTATGGCTTTTTAAAAAAGGTTGGATTCTAGAAATATTATAGAAGCTGCTACTTGGTCCTCTCCACATACTTTTACAAAGCACTATAAGCTTTATTCCTTCTGTAGGTCCAGATCATGCTTTGGTTGGACCATTCTCCAGGGGCTCCTGGATTCCTCTCCTTCCACCTCCCAAGTGTAGTAAGGTATGTTAATCTACCCATATAGCTAAGGTTACTGCAGCAGCCATCAATATGAAGAATATGGTACAGTTGCGTAAGTTAAACTTACCATAAAAGTAGATGTTTGAATGCTCACTGCTGCAGTAGCTGCTCTCTCCCTCCAACACCCTTGTTTTTGGTGTGTTTTTTTATGCCAGGGTGTGGACATTTGTGCTTTGTTGTTCCTAGTGTTTTTCTTTCAGGGATCAGCCTCCTTTATGGTGGCAGGAAAGTTCTTAAGGGCTTCATGCCTTTTTAATCAGCTCTGCTTGAGCTGCTTAACAGTTAGGGTGCATGGAAGGTGCACTGAAGCCTTCAAAGTTGGCTGGCTGTTATACCCTTGGCAGGATATAACCCATATAGGCTACTCTAGCAGTGATCATTTGAACATCTGCTGCTATGGTAAGTTCAACTTACGCAACTGTACTTTCCTTTTTCCAATGTACCCAAAAAGAAAAAAAAACTGTGCTTTCAGCACTGTCTCGAGTCAAATCCTCAGATGATGTTAGGTGACCCTGCAGTGGCCTTTGCTGGTTCTTCAGATCATTTATTGGTTTCCTGGAATACCTCTCTTGCAGCCTTACCAGCCACTGTGGACCAAGGGTCAGGCACATCCTGTTCAGCTGTTCCAGTGCCCAGTGTGAGCATTGGAGAACTATCCATTTTAGGTGCAGGCAACACCACAGGATCTTCTTTGTGTGGTCAAGGAAGGAGACCTCTTGTTCAGCATATATCTTCCCCTTCTTGGTCTTCCTCCGGGGATGTTATCTGAAAAAAGAGATAGAAAATTAATCACTTTGATAAAAGAAAATGGTTCTGTGTATAAAAACGATGGTCTTACCTTAGCCAAGAGTTTGCTGCAAACTATTAATACTGGGTATCCAGTGCCTCCTCTTGTTTCTTATTCCTCCACTCCAAAGGATGAGGATGTTTTTTCAGATGATTCTCATGTGGACATGGATAGGGTTATGCCATATGAGGGTTCCACAGCCCAAAATTCTGACTCTTTAAATAGTGAGCCTGAATCTGTACAAATTGAGGCTTTCTCCATTTTTGAAACTGTCTCATGACTAAAGGATGTGTTTGCTTGGGGACAGGTGGTGGCTCCCCCTAAATTGGGCAGGCATTATGATTTACTTCCAGAAGAAACCTCATGTAGTGCACCCATTCCTCACATTCTGTCAACCTCGGAGGATGCTTTTAATACTGACTGTAGCACTCCTAAATCTCATCCACCAGCACCAAAAAGACAGACAAATGCTATAAAGTATTTCAAACTACTAAATATTTCTTGCCTCATCCATCATCTTACTGCTCCTACTGCAAACAGGTTCCTTACCACTCCAGCCCATTTCCTGGGGAGAAAGAGGGTAAACTGCTGGAAAGCTTGGGTAAGATATTCTTTACTTCCCCAACATTAGCCTTTACCAAAGCTAAATGTAGAAGTTTATGCAAAATGTGCCAACAGTTGAGAATTTTCTGCTTTTCAATCTCCTGAAGGTAATTCTTACTTAAATCAGATTATTTATTTATTTGTTTATTTATTTATTTTCACTTTTGTTTGTTTGGTTTATCTGAGTGGGTTTAAAAGTGGTCAAAAACCCCCTTTTCAGTGGAGGCCCAGGCAAATTGCTGCAAACTTCTCTAACGTTTTTAAACATTCCATAAAAAGTGTGCATTATTATGGTGATACTGGGGCTTCTGCTTTAGTTACGATGTTTTGAAGATTTGACTGAGTATGTAATCAAATATTTTTAGAAGATTAAAGTCAGAAATTTTGAATTCCCCCTGGATAATGAGGTTTTATTTGGGCCTTCTGCTATGCAGGTCCACAAATAATAGGATGAGAGAGGTAAATTAATGTGGATTGTAGGATTTTTAGATCTCCACGTTCTTTCTTTTCAAATTCTCTACTCCATTTAAAAGACAACATAAACAAGTGGTGTCTCCTGCTAACAGACCTAAGAAGAGATGGCAAGAGGGGACTAATGAAAATCCCTAAAAGAAGGAAGTTTTTCCAAAAAGGGGTCAGGTGTCCTCCTCAGAATGACTATACCAAAAACCAGGACAGCTTCCATGCCTCACTTGGCAACAGATTGTTTTAGACAAATGAGTTTCAAGATGATTCAAGAGGGTTATATTTGACAATGGACAGAAAAGTCCCCTCTTTTTAGGGGGATTCCTTCCTCTCACCCTCTCAATCAAATAGAATTGTTTCCTCAAGTTACATTTCATAATGGACAGAAAAAAAACTTCTTTTCAGGGGGATTCCCTCCCTCCGCCCTCTCAATCAAACAGAGTTATTTCCTCAAGTGCTCCAACACATGTTAGATGCAGGAGTCATAGAGAATGTTCCCACAGATCAAACAGGAATGGGCTTTTATTCAAGAATGTTTCCATTCCAAAGAAGAAGCACTCTTGCAGAACAGTTTTGGATATTTTTTCCCTCAATCTGTTTGTAAGGATTCCAAAATTCAAGCTGTTGACCCTTCATACCAGGTTAGCTCTGATTCCAGATTAGAGTCATACAGTAACTTTAGGCCTTATAGATGCTTGCTATCACATTCCGATAACATGCATCTTCAAGAAATTTCTAATATTTTATGTGCTTGCATTACATTATCAGTTATCTGCATTACTCTTTGGGCTGTCCACTGCACCAAGAGTATTTACAAAGTGTTTAACCCCACTGGTGGGCCACTGCAGACTGCATGCTATTCACATTTTTCCATATTTAGACTACATGCTTATTTGTGCAGTCTTTTCCCAGTTGTCAGGAGTCCTTAGCAAAGAAATTTCCTCTCCTAGAACATCTGGGATTCCAGGTAAATATGCAAAAACCTTCTCATACTCCATCACACAAGACTGTGTTTCTGGGTTTCCTGATAGACACTGTGCTACAAGACTTTCCTTCCTCAAGAGAAGGTAGATTTGGATCTATAAGTCTTCTTGAACTTTTTCACCAGTCTCAAGCTACTGCCAGAGAATTTCTCAGGATACTAGGCTTTATCACTTTTATGATTCTTGTGATTCCCTTTGCTGGATCAAATGGCTCGTACTCCAGGTCTCCTGTTTTCTCCATCTACCCCAACACCATGTGTATTGACTGATTCCTCATATTTTGCTTGGGGAGCAGTTTCAAAGGGAGTAAAAGTACAAGGACTTTGAGACTGTTCAGTCAGATCAAAACACATCAGTATCAAAACAATGTTGGCTGTGAATCATGCCATAAGGTCTCTGAATCATCTTTGGGACCCAGGTCTCCTTCAAATCATTACAGACACCACTGTGATGTGGTACATAAACAAACAGGTGGCACTATGTTGTACCCTTTGTGCTGGCTGGCACTGATGGCTTGAGAGTTACTACACAGCACTGCTTAGCTCTTCAGGCATCCCAACAGCCAGCAACCTCAGCTGACTGCCTGGATGATTCAGTTTTGATACCTTTTAGGCACCTGTTTCATGAGGATGTGCAGCAGGTAGTGAAGGAGGCAAGAAAAACTGTTACTAGAAAATCATATATTGGAAATGGAAAAGATTTTCTAGTTGATGCCTAGCCAATGACCATGGACCCATCAGGGGTGTTATATTTGCGTGTGTTACTATCCTATGGCTTATCAAAAAATGCTAAAAAGGAACAATTGTGCCACCAAAGTAATACAAATAACCTCTCACAGTTTTTGGCACAACAAAATGTGAGCAACAAGCAGCCAAGGACAACAAATAAGGTGAAGCTCGTATTTTATTAATAAGAATGCTTCACAGTCATAAATTATTGGAACATGATAACTGTGCTGGTGGCGTAATCAGTACGAAATGAGCTGGCATTTATAAATGTGGTGCATGTTCTCAATGTCCCTACATTATGAATTGTGAAAAGGTGCTCATCCCTAGTAGGAATAATGAAATCATAGGTAGAGCTTATAACGGTTGTAATGCCCTAGGGGTAATATATTTAGCTACATGCGATTTATGTGGGGCAGTCTACATAGGCAAAACTAAGCGCAAATTAAGAAGGCGTATTTACAAGCACTATTATGGCATTATAGGTTCATAGGTTCATAGGTTCATACTAGGCTATCTGCCCGAGGGCATTTACAAGCCTAGCCCATAGTTTTGTGGCTTACGCCACCCCTTTAGTATGGGGAACTATACCCATTATTTTGCTGTGCCTCTGTTGAGCAGTGACACTGAGGTAATCCCTGGGGTATATCTGCGATCTCCCATCCATTGGTCAAGATTTCTCTTGAACAAGGCCAGCGAGGTGCTCTGCCTCACATATACCGGGATTTTATTCCACAGCATAGGGAGTCTTTGGGTGATGAATCTATCCCTCCGGCACGTCCTATTAATAGCCGTGTCGAGGTTTAAGTCTCCGCCCTTGTGGCTCTGACGGATCTAGATTTTTGAGGTGAAGCATATTCATCAAATCTGGGTTTGACATGGCCTTGTATGTTAGGCAAAGGTCACCTCTGAGCAAGCGGTGCGACTGAATAGAGCTGGAGTTCTTTCAGTCGGGCAGCATAGGACAGATGTTTGAGACCCTTTATCCTTTTGGTGAGGAACTTTTGTGGCCTCTCCAGCTGCTGCAAGTGTCGGGTCAGATACATTCGAATGGGGCATTGTACTCAATCATTGGTCTGATGAGTGATGAGTATAGGGAGACTATGACCTCCCTTGATCTAGATGAGAATCCCTTCATGATAAGGTGGGCAATGTAGAAGGTCTTCCTAACTACTTTAGCTACATGGGTGTCGAATGACAGACTACTATCAACCTGGGTCCCCAGGTCCCTGATAACTTCTTCTGTACTCAGTGGATTGCCACCTATTTGGTAGCTAGGGGTAACCTTGTTTTTCCCGAAGGGTATGACTATGCATTTTTTGGCATTTAACTTTAGGCCATGGCTCTGGCACCAGTTATCCGTTTCTGTGAGACCCTTCTGAAGGATATCTGTGTCAGATGTGTTTTCTACTATGGCGCCCAGTTTGCAGTCATCTGCAAACTTTGTCAGCCATAACCCTCCTGTGTTTGCTTGTACTTCGGAAAAATTAGTACACAAAACAAAAAAAATGCATTATTTAAGCATACTAAAGTTTGAATGGGGGCTAAATTTTCTTTTTTTGTTGTTGAGAAGGTAGAAGTGGACTTAAGGGGCAGACCCTGGGAAACAAGGCTTGAATACAGAAAATTATTCTGGCAAATCAGGCTTGAGGCTAATAGAATCCCTGGGCTTAATGGAAATATTAGCATAGCCCCTGTATTGAAATTGAGGTTGGCTAAGTTATAACATTATCCCTGAAAAGTGCTGTGATTATGAATTGTATTGAGGAAGACTATTAGACTTTATCTTTTTTTTAGTAGTGATTTTTTTAATTATAACAAAATAAAAAAAAATGTACACGTTTTAAGGCTTAAGAAGAAAGTCAACCTTGTGGAATTTTAAGGTTTTTAAATTTTTAACAATAAGTGTAATTTTGTATAAAGCCACTAGATGGAGCCTTATACTACACTATTTATGGTTTAGTAAGTATAAACCATGTTCTTTATATTTTTATAAATACATACTTTTACAAACACAGTTTTATGAATACATTTTTATACATATAAGATTTTATATATTATAACATATCAATTTTATTTATGAAAAGAATTGTGTAATAAGACTAGTTAGGCTATGGCTCAAAATTTTAATGTGTTAGTGCAATTAAGTGTTGAGGCTATTTGAACACTGTGTAATGACTGGTTGGAGAGGTTTTGAAAATGTATATAAACCAGGATTGTGGGTATGATTTTATTATATCTGATAAAGTCTGTTAATTTTGGATGAAAATGTGGACTGTTTGTGGAGTGTTCATAGTAATAAAAGACAAGTTTCACCTTATTTATCGTCCTTGGCTGCTTGTTGCTCACATTTTGTTGCGCCAAGAACTGTGAGAGATTATTTGTATCCTGTGGCTTATGTTATTCCTCTAGAAAAGTACATCTTGCAGCCATTTCAGCATGCCTGCCCATTGATCCCCCTCTTTCTTCTCTGTTTATATGTTCATAGGTAAATAGTAGGCTATCAGTCTACAGACTATTACAAGCCTATCCAGTGACTAAATGTCAGAATCAAACCCTGTACCTTGTATCTGTGAGGTAAATACCTTAACCATTATGCCAAACACCACCCCATAAAAGCTTTCATAGCATTTAGCATGCTCATAGACAAACTGCCCTTTCAAACTTAGCTAACTTGCCAGAGGTGAGACTGAAACCCTGTACCTGTGAGGTAAACACCTTATCCATTATATCCCCCCTCCATTTTTTGTTAAATGGTTTCTCAAGAGTTTTCACCTGAGACCTCCTCATAGACGGGTTCCTCTTCCTTAGTATCTCAACTTTATGGTAGCAAAACTGCATATATCACCCTTTGAGCCCGTCAATCAGATTGATTTGAGGTTCATTACATGGAAACTGCTCTTCTGATTGATATGATTGCTCTGACATTGGCAAGAAGAGTGTCTAAGTTGCAAACTGTTATGGTTGGAGAACCCTATCTGTTTCTCTCATAAAGACAGGGTCACTCTGCATACATAGCCCTCATTTATGCCCAAGGTTGTTTCAGAGTTCATGTTGAATCAGGCCGTCAATTTCTTCCTATTTTCTATCCAGATCCAAAACATTAAGGGGGGATGATTCTATACCCTCTGGATGTGCATAAGCAACTCAGGTGCTATAAAAACAGAACAGTCCTTTAAGAAAGCTAACTAGCTATTTTGTTCCTATTCTAAGACTAAAAAGGGTCAGGTTGTGTCTAAACAGACTATCTCCAGGTGGTTTTCTTCTGCTGTTGTGTTTTGTTACCCTCACTATGAAAAATCCATTCCAGGCATTGTTAAGGCACATTCTACTAGAGCCTTAGCTTTTACTAAGGCATCTGGAAAGAGGTGTACTTGAGAAGTGTTCTAGAGGCAACAACTTGGTCCTCCATCCATACATTTACTAAACACTACAAACTGGATACATTTTCCAGATTGAGAGTAGGTTTTGCTAGGACCATTCTCCAGAGTCTCACAGATCCTTATCCACCTTTTTCCCATGTCAGATAAACTATGGTAGTTTACCCATAGGCTACTGCAGCATTGAGGATGATGGACATAGTACAGTTGTATAATTTGCTTTTACCCATAACAGTAGTTGCACAAATTCTACTCATCCGCCATCTCTCTTCTTGTATATTGTTTTTGTGGGATCCCAAAGATGATGCAGAGAGGATCCCAAAGATGATGCAGAGACATTTTTTGTTTAGGAACAAGAAAGTCCTCAGGATTTTTAGCCCCTCTGACTGTTTATATAGCTCCCTCCAAAAAGGGCTTAGCTTATAAGCAGCCAGAGTGACAGTGTAGGAGGGGATAAAAGCTTTTGGAAGCTGGCCAGTTGCTGTAACCCTGGCAGTAAAGAACCCAATAGGCTACTGCAGCAGTGAAGAAGTCGAAGATCTACTGTTATGGACAAGTGCAAATTACACAACTGTGCTTTCCTTTCGGAAGTTAATAGTTTATGCTAATTAGAAGTTGTCGCTGTCCCATTCTGGAAACAATAGAACAGTCTTTGTGGGTTCTGTTCAAGCAGCTTTATTATATACAAACACATTATTTAAGATTACTGGCTTTAACTTATGTACGACTTTCTTACAAAATGGCCCTCTGGAGTGCATGTGATTGAGATTATATATGTGCACGTACAGCTTTGACATGCTTCTTAAAGATACAGCGCACATCACTTGCACTCCGATCTAACGAAGTCTAGATTTATTTGCTGGATCTGCCTACTTTTCAAGGGCTTTTGTATGTATTTTCGGGTCTATATTATAAGACTGAAAATGCATATGTGCGACTACATAAAAGTCGACACATAATGCACGAAACCTAACAATAGCGAATGGCCACTTAAGCAATTTTTTTCCTAGGGAAAAAACGTACGCAGCCGTTCACTAAAAAAAAAATAATTTAATGTCATAAACAGGTGGAGGGGCTTCGCACACCCCCCCCTAACTAAATATGCCAACTCCGAGATCGCACTATAGGGAAGGAAAGGACAACTCCGTGAAGTTGGCCAACTATCTCCTTGCCCTATGACATATTCATCGAATTGCTTAAATGCGATTCGATGAATATGTGTTGCTGTTTCCATATTCACTCAGAAGTATTCTTGTGCTTCTAATATAGACCCGTATTTTCAGTGTCTGCAGATTGAGAGATATGAATATAGGGCAAAAACTGCAAGCTAAGAACTTTGCTCTGTGTAGCTTCAGAAACTATGTAAAATAATTACTTGTTACTGTATATTCTTATTGCCCACAGTCGGAGTTTTAGGCACTAATATAATACAATTATGTAAATTATATCATCAAGGGCCTATCTCATCAGTCTTTCCATCATTCTGAGCGTCAGACTAGCGAGACTCCAACATATCACCTGTTCTAGAAGCCATACAATCACAGTGCTTTGTAGTAGCTTTAGATCTTGTGAAAAAAGAAATGAGGTAGTCTGAAGATATTGAGTGGTACTCATACTCATTAAGCAGGTGCGCAGCACGCATGTATGCCAGTTGCATACAAGCACATAGCAGGTATGATTCAGAGACATGCGCTGCATACAAACGCAGCAGTTAGAAGAAATGTTTGAAGTAGTTCATAGACAGATGATTATATAATGAGATGCAAATAAGAAGTGTGTGCAAAATATGCAAGTTAACTGTAAATACATTTTTCTTCCCAACTTTTGTGATTCAGATTCTCTTTTTTGGTATGCAGGTGCACTTTTGTTATAAAAAGCAAATCAGCACATTTTTCAGTCACCTTGTAATTGGTGAAGGTGCTCAGTTTTGCTGCAAGCCTTATTGTTTCCCACTTTGAGCTGCTTGTCTGTGCCACATTGTGAACTGGTGTGCTGAGCCACTCTTGTTGACCTATGAGTACGAGATATAGGGAGAGAATAAGGCACTTGAATCTTGCAGAATATGAATTACTTGGTTTTGAATGAAGAGGGAGATCATAAGGGCTTTGTTGAACTTTTACAGCCCAAAAACTGGAACTGCAGGAATGCATATCCTTCCTATTCCTGTGGCTACCAAGTTATGTATACCCTTACTATACTTTCTATTGGGACCTTTCAGAGACATAGACTCATAGGTAGGTACTAGGCTGTCAGCCCTGGGGCCTATATAAGCCTAGCCAAAAAGGTTCCCTGGCTTTCGCCACCCAAGAAAATTATTTTCCTGTGCCCCTGTCAAGCAGTGCCACAGAACTGATCCCCGGGGTGAATTTTCTATTTCCCATCCAGTTGTTAAGGTTTTTCTTAAAGAGGGCTAACGAGGAGCTTTGCTTGACATGAATGGGTAGTTTGTTCCAGAGTATGGGAAGTCTGGAATAGGAATCTATCCCTCCAGCATGTTCTATTTATTGTGTTGACAATGTTTAGGTCCCTGGAGCGTGTGGTTTGGAAAGACTGGGATTTCTTTAAGTGTACCATGTCCAACAGCTCTGGGTTTGACATAGTTTTGTATGATAGGCAGAGATTGCCTCTGAGTAGGCGATATGCAATGGAGTAGAGCTGGACTTTTTTGAGACGGTCTGCGTATGGCATCAGTTTGAGGCTGGTAATCCTCTTAATGAGGTATTTCTGTGGCCTTTCCAATTGATGTAGGTGTCTTGTGAGATACATGCCAAACGGGGCATTGTACTCTATAATGGGTCTGATGAGGGATGAGTAGAGAGGAAAAATGACCTCCTTTTTTCTAGAGGAGAACCCTTTTGTGATGAGGTGTGCCACGTAGAAAGATTTCCTGACTACTGTGGCGATGTGGTTATCAAAGGAGAGACTACTGTCCACCTGTGTCCCATGGTCTGTTATCACACTTTCAGTGTTTAGTGAGCTACTGCCTATGTGGTAGTTCATGGGTACTGAGTTTTTCCTAAAGGGGATGACAATGCACTTCTTGGTATTGAGCTTGAGGCCATGACTTTGACACCAAGCATCTGTCTCTGTAAGGCCCTTTTGTACATCATTAGGTGATTCTATTATGGTTCCCATTTGCAGTCATCTGTGAACTTTGTTAGCCAAAGACCTTCTGTGTTGGCCTGCACTTCAGAGAAGTAGATGCCAAATAGGAGAGGACCCGGGAACGAACCCTGTATTACTCCACTCATCACTGGTCTGAAGTCGGACTTGGAGTCGGCTACTTTTACTGTGTGGGTTCTGTCAGTGAGCCAGTTGGCCACCCATCTTGTGATATAGGGATTTATGCCCAGTTTAGTGAGTTTATCTATAATTCCAGAGTGGAGGATGGTTTTGAAAGCCTTGGCGAGGTCAAGATAGGCTGTGTGCACTACCTTTCCCTTGTCTAGAGCTGTAGTGACTGCTTCAAAGAAGTCAGTCAGGTTTAGTAGACATGAGCTACCTTTTACAAACCCAGACTGAGTGGGGTCCAGGGTTTGGAAGTTACCTATGTCTTTGTTTACAAGCTCCAAGATGATACGTTCCATGGCCTTGCAGACCAGTCTTGTCAGGCTAATGGGGCAGTTGTTTCCAGTCTCCATGGTGGCACCCCCTTTGTGGAGTGGGATAATCGTCGCTGTGCACCATTCAGTAGGCACATAGCCTGAGGTGAGGCTATGACTGAACATGGTACTTAAGTAGGGTGCCAGTTCATTCTGTAATTCATGCAGTACGCAGCCTGGGATGTTGTCTGGTCCCATGGATGCTGTGTTCTTGGCTTTGGAGAGTGCAGTCTTTACTTGTTCATCCATGATTACAGGGGCTTTGCATTCTTCTGGTATAAAGATGGGCCATTTGGAGGGTAAGGGGGGGGGTAAAGTTAGCACTGAAACTATCTGCCAGGATGTTGGCAATATCAGTTGGTTCTGTATATTTTGTGCCATTGTGCTGTAGCTCAGAGCAGATCTGAGGGTTGCCATTGAGATTCTTGACATAGCTGTAGAATGCTTTGCAGTTGTCTTTGGAATCAGTGGCAATTTTATTTTCATAACTGGCTTTGGAGGATTTTATGAGGGATCTCAGCTTCTTGCTGAGGCTGATCAGGGAGTTCCTCTAATCTTGGGATTTTACTATGTTTTGCAACTGCTTCTTCCTTCTCTTGTAGAGTTTGTTTATGGCAGGGGACCACTTGATTGGCTTCCTTTTTTTGGAGGATAGCATCTTGGTTCTGTTGGGGACAGCACAATCCATGCACTCGTGTATGTGCTTATACAGTGCATTTATTTAAGATTCAGCAGTCGTACCTCTATTTTCCATCTGCATGGGTATCGTGACATTTGCCACTTCTGTCTTAAGAAGCATGAAGTTGGCTTTGGAGTAGTTTTTGACGGTGGTTTCCTTAATGGGAGATGGGGTGGAATATGGATGTCTAGGATGATTAGATTGTGGTCGGATCTGACCAGCGAGGAGTTGATCTCTGGCATGGAAAATCGGTTACCCATATTGGTAATGACCAGGTCCAGGATATTGCTGCCCCTGGTGGGGGTGTAGACAAGCTGATCCAAGGCTTTGGAATTTATGAATTCCAGAAAACACTGAGCGAATGAGTTGGTACATGATTAGTTTTCCCAGCTGATGGAGGGGTAGTTGAAATCCCTCATAATTAAGGTATTGGGTTGCACCTTAATATTTTCAAGTATCTTATGAAATGAAGAGTGGGGATCCTGGGGCATGGTGGGGGATGTGTAACAAGCTACTACCTGAATTGCAGTCTTGCCCAGTGTTAGTTGCACTTGGATAATTTTGGATGGATTATGTTGAGCAACTAGCCTGGAGATGTGGATATCCCTAATGAATATGGACACGCCTCCACCTTTAGTGCTTCGGTCCAGGTTAGGTGGCCGAAAGTTGTGGTATGAATTATAGCCTGGTAATGCAGGGGTGCTGTCTGGAGCCTTGAACCAGGTCTCTGTACATACTGGGGACACACTGAGTTTCTCACAGGGTTCTGCCTGAAGGATACAGCAACAGTTTCTCAAAAGACTCTTGGCCCTTGAGGCTAGTCACATATATTTTCTAGTATCACTGCAGGATGCATTGAGTACCATGTGTACCTTCTGTGGAATGGCACACTTTCCTGAGGAGCTTGTAGAGGTAGATTGCACTCATGTGGCTATAAGGGCCCAGTCTGGACATTGGGATGAGAGGTACCATAGCAAGAATGGTTACCATTTCATCAACTGCCAGGTGGCATGTGATGCACTGGGCTGCATCACCAATGTATTGGCCCAGCATCCTGGTAGTACCCAGGATTCCCACATTTGGCACACAATTCACTATACCACCTCTTATTGCATAGTAGGAATCTTCATGATCACCTAATTGGTTAATGCAGAATATTACAATGTTGTTATCCTTAATTATTTTCTGGTTATGTAGTGATATAGGTAGTAATGACTAATGATCCCTTATGTGTCCTCTCTCTGTTATACATTCCAGGTAACACAAGATACCCATTTGAACCTTGGCTAATGGTACCAGTTCATGGTCTGCAGAGAAATGCAGACGAACACTTTAGCACTGCCTTTTCCCATACATGCATAGACTCTGATTGAGGGTTTCAACTGCTCAAAGCCTGTTTCTGTTGCTTGGTTGATTTGGGGTTGAGGTCTTCAGTATGGTTTGTTACTGCATGCAAAATATTTATGGCCTGCTGCATTTTGCTTAACATCACTCATACATCAGTCTGTTGCACATCTGCCATAGCCACTGAGCGATACTGGCAATCCAGCTCCCTTTGTCATTTGTCCCACCATAGCTTCACAGATTGTTACTCAGGAGAGGCCTTTTTAAGCCTAGCCAAGTTTTCCCAAAAGAATAACAATGTCCTGTTTCCCAGTAGGTTATTGAGAGCCAAGCATTTATAAGCAACCTCTCTCTCTGTCCATAGGGGATATGAGTGGCAGGCTTGGTGTAAATTTTCTATACTCATCCACTCATCTAGGTTGCACTTAAACTGGGCAATACATGAACTCAATGTCACATGGACAGGAAGTCTGTTTCATAGGATGGGCAATCTCTGGGACACATATCTATCTGTCCAGGATGTTCTGTTTAAGTCATAGACAAAATTTAGGTCCCAAGACCTTGTGTTTCTGGTACTTTTTGACTTACAAATTTGTAGGAGATTCATGTGTGCGATTTGCAGATACCTCATAAGCCAGACATAGATCACCCCTCAGCAATCTGTAGGAGACTGAATAGAGGGAAAGGGCTTTAAGGCACTCTGTATAAGGCAGGTTTGTTACTCCTTGTATTGTTTTTGTAAGAAACCTCTGAGGTTGCTCTAGTTGCTGCATATGCCTGTTAAGGTACTTACCAAATGGAGTATTATACTCTTTGATTGGTCTGATAAGGGTGGTATACAGTGGGATAATGACCTCTTTGGACCTAGATGCCATTTCATTACTTATAAGTTGTGCAACATAAAAAGGATATCTGATGTTGTAATTTTCATTCATTCCTCAACTGACTCGGCCACTTTTTCCAGCTCGTGGAACACTAAAACTTTCAAGCTCCTCCCTTACCCACAATGCCCTATTGACCTAACATACCTCAGATCTTGTTTGCCACCTTAGCGTATGGACATGTTCACTGTATAGTAGGGTTGCCACCTTTTCAAATGGCCAAAGTGGGACATTTTTGGGACACACATCAGATTTTACAGGCTGACACATACCCATGGTCAGTACAAAGGATAGAACTTAACTTTTTTTCATAAATAAAAGCTTATTCTTGTAGCAGTTTAGTTGCTTATTATGTTTCTTGTAACATGTAGGTATTTTAGATACAGAAATAACTATTTTATGCAACTATTAAAATATGGGACATAATTATGTCCTACAATCTCAGGACATTTGCCCTTTTTAATATTTTTTGTTGGGACACAACTGCCAAAGAGGGACTGTCCCTCTCAAAGTGGGACAGGTGATAACCCTACTGTATAATGTTGAATATAATGACTTATTTTCTTGTGAGTGAGACTCTTTATTATAACTATTTATCTTGATATGTTTAAAAACTTCTTTTTTCTCTATAAAACTTATACAAGCATGGGTGGCGGAGTGATGCAGTGGTTAGCATTGTCACCTCACAGCAAGAGGTTTTCCAGTTTGATTATCTGCTGGTGTGACTTCTGTATGGAGTCTGCATGTTCTCCTTTTGTTCATGTGTGCTTCCTTCCATGTGCTCCAGTTTTCTCCCACATTCCAATAACATGTCTAGATTTTTTTCTCCCCAGGTCTCCGCTGAAACTGGGCTCTGTCCCAGTCGGACTTTACTGGTAAAAGAAAAGTGTTAAATAAATAAATAAATAAATAAATAAATAAGCCTTTATATCACTTCCTCCCTTTTTTACCCATACTGGTGTAGTCTTAATTACCTTTCTTGGTATCTCCTATTCTTCTTACTTTTTAGTACTACTTTAATTACTATTGTTGGTCATTTTTCCCCCTTTCCCCTTTCTTGTTTGTGTCTTTTGGTTTTTCCCGGTTAGGGGTCGCCACAGCGGAACTCCGGTCTGCTAATAATTGGCAGTAGATTTTTTACGTGCCGTGTTTGCCAGCCCTGACGCACAACCTTCAACAAAGGTACGCCCATTCACGCATGTCTCCACACAGAAGACGCTCTAGCTGAGAATCAAATGGCACAATGTCTTGCTGTGAGGCGACAACACTACCGCAGCACCACCACCGCAGCCCCCTTTTCCCTTTCTAATTATTTTAAAAAAAATAACTTTGCTTAATATCTTTCCTTCATTTTGCAAAGTGTTTAAAAAATGTATGAGAAGCCTTTGGGCTTTAAAAAAATGTATGGCCCATGGCCATAAACTACCGTTATTGGATGCGCATTCTAAATGTGTGTATTGTTTAGGCCCAGTGCATCTTGACTCTAACTGTGATATTTGCAAAGCTTTTAATGCTAGAGTTTTGATCAACAGGAAGAATAAATTAAGAAACTGGATACAAAGGATTCAAGAAAGTGTTCCCGGATCCAAACACAAGTGAGACTCTGGCTTCCAAACCTCCTTGAAAATTTTCTAAACCTTCAGATCTGACCCCTTTGGATCCGAAGTCTTGACCTGAAATGTCTCCCAGGATCTGATCACCATAGTTGGTCCCAGATCTGATCTCCTCTCGACTACCTTCCCCTTTCTTGGAGTGATCTCTGAAGCATCACCATTCCAGACCATTGTGCACAGAATGTTCTACACGTTCTTCCAGAACTCTGACCGAAGTTGATGTGGACAGGATAATGAGGAAGTTCCTTTCAATGCAGATTCAAATGAGGGTTCTTCCATCTCCGACCCTATCAGGTCCAGAGACCATTATTAGTACTACCCACCGTTATTGGCTCCGTCTCCAATTCAACCATTGGTTTCAGAGCCATTGGATCCGAAGATTCTGGAGTCATCCACATCGGATCTGAACAGTATGGTATCATTGACTCCGGTGGCATTTCTGAGTGGACTGTCACTGAGCCTTTCAGAGCTAGATGACTCTCTAAGCCATAGCGTTGCTGCTGGATCCAGGGTATTGGAGTAGACTCCAAAGCTGTCAGAGCCATCTCTGCCCCTTGGAACTTCAGCATTAGATAGCTGGGCTCTGACTCCCTCCTCAACTAATCTGCCTTTGGGGTGGAGGCAGCCTACATTCCGTAAGCATGTCTTTTTGGAGCTGTAGGTCTCCCTGTCTCCAAGGCTTTCTGCTTTCAAGGTAGTCAAAAGACCTTTCTCTGTTCCCAGAGTTTGAACTTCTCTTCCTTCTTTGGCACTGACTAGCCAACCACATTCATCTATGAGTCTAGAGCCTAAACCAACTATGCCACTAGGACAGCCATCCCATGTCAGTCACCAGGATACCCAACAGAGTATAATAATTTCTTGTGATACTTCCCTGGAACATCCCACTGAAGAATTTCCCAGGAAGAAAAAGTGCAAAAAGGAGGCATTTAGACTCTCCACAAGAGTCTGTCACAGAATATACTGACTTTGATGATCACTACCTGACACTGTCTCATTTAGAGATATCCTAGAACTCCTAAAGCAAAGGGTTGGTTGGTCTCCTGACAACCCTTCCCAAGAGAAATCGGTATTCCTGGAGGCTTTTGGAGCTGATCCACCTACCTCCTGGGTGACGATGCCCACCGACGGGTTAATTGATTTGGTCTCTCAACAGGTGTGGAAGGATCCTGACACTGTAGAGCCAGTCCCCAAGAGACCAGACAGGATCCTGGCACCACCAAAAGACATTGAATATTGGAGCAAGGGAGTACCAGTTGATGCCATGGTTGTAGTCACAGCCACAAAGAAGGAACTAGCAGAACAAAATTCCTCTGTTTACCCCCCCCCCAACATGGAGTCTAGGGTGCTGGACAGATTTGAGAGGCATGTCTATGCTTCGGAAAACTTTGCCATTTGGCTGCTGAAGTATTTGGCACACTTCATGAGACGTCAGTGGGATTTGATTAAAGAACTTACCAAATCCCTTACTGGGACCATATCTTTCAATGGGAGAGAGCTCTATTGCCTTGCATTTGGCTACCCTTTATCCATTTCTAAATTGTCCATGTAGCTTATATCTCATGCAGCTGAAGGCAGTTCAAGCATGATGGGTCCAGGTATTTCCATTAGGAGGCATGCATGGATGCACTTGTGTGACTTTGGAGAACCCTTCAAAGCTTCCTTTGCCAATGCTCCCTTGGGCGGAAGTTCCTTATTTGGCCACAAATTTAAAAACACATTCTCTTGGTGTGAGCAGGAAGGGAAAACCCTGTCTGCTGTGGGCACACATTTTTGAACCCTCAACAACCTTTTCTAGGAACCAATGATGTGGATGAAAAATGTGGTTCAGAATATCCCAGGGTCCCTTCCAAGATCCACATGGAGACAGTTCCTTCAGGGCTAGGGGGGCTCTAATGGAAGACACCATCTCTGCAGCAGAGGTGGTCTGCATAACCAAGGACCTAGACATACTTTCTCTGGCAGATCCTGTCAGTGCTTCTGAAAGGAGGCCTAACTATCCATCTCTGGAGGTAGTCAGGGGTCATTTATCCCTGCTGCAGAGAACCTGGCTAAAACTTAGCAAAGGTTCATGGGTGTGGAGGATAATATCCAGAAAATGAATAGTATCTTTTTCCCATCCATCCCCGCTAGTTGTTTGTTCTTCTTTCCGCTTTTCCCAGTTAGGGGTCGCCACAGCGGAACTCCGGTCCGCTAATGATTGGCAGTAGATTTTTATGGGTGCCGAGGTGCCAGCTTGATGCCCAACCTTCAACGACGGCATACCCATTCACGCATGTCTTTCAAGCGCCACTTGCCTGTGGGGAGGACATGCAGACTCCACACTGAAGGGGCTCCAGCCAAGACTAGTATCAAATTAAATCCTGGACATTCTACCCAGCAGCACTAGAAACACAAATGCTGCTAGAAAAAAAGAGTCATTCAAGAGGTCCCCCCAAATCAGAAATAGTCCAGAACTTATTTAAGATTCTTTTTAGTGCCAAAGAAAACAGGGGACTGAAGAACAATTCTGGATCTCAGATGTCTAAATCCATCAGTTCAACACACAAAGTTCAGGATGGCCATGTTTCAGTCTATTCTGCCTTTTCGGCACAAGGACGACTGGATGTGCTCGATAGATCTTCAGGATACATACTATTATATCAAAATGAACAGACAATCTAGGAGATATCTATGCTTCCAGCTAAGAGCCAGTTATTACCAATTCAGGTCTCTGCTCTTTGGCTTCACCACAGCCCCAGGGTGATCACCAAGTGTATGGCAGTAGTGGCAGCTCACTTGAGACTGCAGGAATTCTGAGTGTTTTCATATCTTGACAACTGGCTCATAACTGCATTGATTGGGCATCAACTAATTCTAGTTCAAGATTACATACTCCAGTTATGCTCCCATCTTGGCATTTCAATTGAAGTGAACTACACTACAAAGGTTTTAAAAAACTGCACCAACCATCACATGATTTGCTCAGTGAATCATGATGAACAAATTATCAAATTCAGACTTATATTTAAAGCTGTAAATCCACAAGTTTACACTTTTAAAATTAAATAACTAAAATGGTTAAGAACTTCATTTGGACTTCAGAACAAACATATACTGTATGTGTATTCATTTAAGGTTAAGGTCCACTTGAAGTAAATTAACTCAGTGAGCCACTCCAGATTATAACCTTTGTGCTAAAATAAAACAATGAAAGGTTTATGTGTTCATTGAGACCTGGTTTCTTGTCAGCTGCAAGTCTCATCTGCCATTTTGCTTCATGGCATTCAAACAGAATGTTGTAATTTCCAATAAAGCCTTCTGTGTTTACTTTGTCCAAGACAAAAAAAGTAAACTTCTTAAAATCAGTACATAACTGAGTGTTTGGCTAAATGCATTATTATTGTTTTTCTTTCTAATAGCCAGTGTGTGTTCATATAATCATTTGGAGAGCTTTCTCACAGTTTTCCCAATGTAAAAACAGGTACCTGTTTCACAATTGGCTATATAGACAATGCCTAAAGAGTTACAATTGTATTGGTCTTTTGCCATAATGGTTTTATTCACTCTGTGTGCAATTCACCCCGGGGATCACCTCTGTGGCTTTGCTCAACATGGGCACAGGAAAATAATTTTCTTGGGTGGAGAAAGCCAGGGTACCTTTTTGGCTAGGCTTATATAGGCCCTAGGGCCAATAGCCTAGTACCTACCTATGAACCTATGAAAACCACTTGAACAGTTACTGATGTATCCGCAATATCTGCATCTTCTGCATTTGAAAGTACCAAATGTGGAAATGCTGTCTGAATCAAGGTGCTTGACTCTCGCAACATATTTTTGATATTTGATGATTTTTTTTGTAAGTAAAACAAGGTGCACTTCCTAATGTTTCAGCCATATCCTGGTTTCCTAAAATGATCTTCCATTTATTTTGAATAATTTCTCTAATGGCTGCTAAATCCGTGGAAACAGGGAGAGGAAAAGCCCCGTGAATTGATTTTGGGAAACTTTACTGGAAGCTTTTGATACATTTATGGAAGTTGAATTATTTTTAGTGGCAGGACATCTTAGATTTGGCTTAGCCTTGCCCTTTCTAAGTTCTACAACTTTGTTTACTATTGCTTCCAATAAGCTGCTAGTATACCCACTGTCCATAAACATATCTGTCAAGTGTTGAATATATATAAAATGAGTAAAGAATGAAAGCGCTAAAACATTGTATTTCTATCCGACTTTTGGTGGCCATTCTCTGTTTTTGGAATTTTAGAGTTTTTCTTTCAAGCTGTTTTAAATTTTTATCAGTTACAAGAAGTCTCATCTAGAACCAGTACAGACACTGGAATTAATTGGTGCCTTGCTCAGTATGATCAATCAAACAGCATGTCTCCCTGTTTCAAGAATTCAGAGTATTCAGTCTTGGTCAGAAAGATCATTCACAGCTCTTCTCTCTCAGCTTGACTGATCCTTCAAGCTTTGGGATCCATCTCAGTGGCAATCATCCTGTTACTGTTGTCAAGGTACCATGTGAGGATTTTTCAGTGGACATTGGTAACTCAGTGGTCCATTCTCTACCATATCTTACCCAGTCAAATCAAAGTAACACAGGCTTGCAAAAATGATCTCCAATGGTGCATACACTCCAGTCAAGTACAAGAAGGTTATCCCTTTGTTCTTCCCCAGCCAAAGATGGGAGTGACCACTGATGCCTGTGAGATGGGGGAGGTACTTCTTGGGAAAGACAGTCCAAGGTTCATGGTCCCCTGAAGAGGCCAACACACATACCAGTGTCCTGGAAGTGAGAGCTGTCCTTCTAGATTGCAGACCTTCCTAGACACTCTTCCCCACTGGGACTATTGCAATCCAGATGGACAAAATGTCAGTAATCTGGTTCATCAACAAACAAGGGGGAACCAAATCTTACCCCATGTGTTGAGAAGCTATGAGAGTATGACAATGGATGATGTCATCCAATCAATTTCTGATAGCAATGCACAGTCTTGAAAATCCAACGCAATTGCAGATAAGTTAAACAGGTCCATTTTAATGTCTCATGGGTGGTCCTCAATATGAGGGTTATGGAAAGGATTTTCCATCAATGCGGACAGCCATGCTGAGACCTCTTTCCATCTCCCCTCAACAACAAGTGCAGCACATTATTTGCCCTGATCTCCCCACCAGGGAAGTCACCAAGGGACACTGACTTCACAATTGGTCCCCCAATTGCCTTTACAGCTAGCCCCTGTTACCTCTAATCCACAAATGTCTTCTGAAAGCATCTCAGTTGAAGAGCATAGTTGTCCTCATTGCTCCTTACTGGCCTCTTCAGATATGGTTTCCCTTTCTTTTCCCTCATCTACTTCATCCTCCATAGATTCTGGATCCAACTCCAGACCTACTGTCTCACCTGACAGACATGAGTTGTCCAGATATTCCCAAGCCTAAAATTGACCGCATGGTTTCTCCACTTCCATTGATTGCTAATCAGCCCAGGCATTCTTCTTCTGTCCATCACATTCTACTATCATCTCATAAAGCTTCCACTAGGAAACTTTATAGAAGTAAATAGAAAATATTTGCCTTTTCAACTCAGCAGAAAAACCTAGATCCTGTTTCTAAAGTTCTTGAATTTTTGCTACAATTTTTAATGAAGGTGCTAGCTCTTATACCAGTAAAGTACAAATAGCTGCCATTTCCAGTTTACATATAGTTGTAAATAACTCATCTTTAGCCTCCTACAAACTTTGTAAAGCTTATATAAGGGGAACTTTTCTACTTAGACCCCTGTTAAAAGATCCCACCCCTTCTTGGGATTTGAACATTGTTTACAAACCTTAACACAATCCCCATTTGAGCCATTACCTAAATGTGAACTAGAATTCTTGACCTGGAAAACTATCAGAATTACAGACCTTGTCATCCAAGCCTTCTTATTTGATTTTTCATAAGGATAGAGTATCCTTATGGACCAATCCTTCCTTTCTTCGTAAGGTGTTGTCAGAATCCAATATTAATCAGGTTATCAACCTTCCAGTCTTCTTTCCAAATTTTTCAAATAAGGAAAAGTGTATGTCACACTTTTTGGATGCTCACAGGTAATGACAGTTTTATCTACAAAGAACCAAAAATTTTAGGAAATCAGAACAATTGTTTGTCTCTTTTTTGGAGTCAAAATTAGGCAAGGCAGTTTCTAAAATGACTTTAGCTGAATGTTTAATTGATTGTATTACCTTTGTTTATGATAACTTGGGCTTGTCTTTTCCAAAACCACCAAAGCACATTCTACCAGGTCTGTGGCAACTTTTTCAGCATTTTTATCCAGATCTTCATTGGATCATATTTGTACAGCCACGGGTGTATATTATAAGAATGAAAGTGTATATGTGCAATTACATAAAAGTCGACACATAATGCACGAAAACTAAAAATAGCGAACGGCCACTTAAACAAAATTTTCCCTAAGGAAAAAACTTACGCGGCCGTTCGCTAAAAAAATAATTTAACATCATAAACAGGTGATGGGCTTTGCTCCCCACAACCCCCAACGTGAGGGGCTCCACCCCCCCTCAACTAAATATACCAACTCCGAGATCGCACTATAGGGAAGGAAAGGACAACTCCTTGAAGTTGGCCAGCCATCTCCTTGCCGTATGACATATTCATTGACTCACTTAAATGTGATTCGATGAATATGTGCCACAACCTAGGCTAATTCTCATACTTTTGTTGCTCATTACAGATTGGATCTGGTCTGTGGGGTAAGAGCAGCCTTTGGCTCAACGGTTCTCTGGAGCATTCTTCCGTAGACTCCTCCTGGGATTTAGGTAGTTGGGGACTCTGTCCTAACAGTTGCGGAATAAATGAAAATGAAAACATCAGATAAAAAAGTTATGTAGTCCCATAACATTCCCGCTGTGTTACCTATTTTCATTCTTCCTCAACTTCGATCCCTGCATTGTCTTTCTTGTTTGACTTTTGGAATGATTGTAAGGAACTACTGTTCCTGAGTCCCAGCTTCTGTTTATTTGCCATTTTCTAATACTTTCTGGTTTCAGAGGCAGCAAACAAGATCTGAGGTATGTTAGAGCACTAAGGTATTATAAGTAAGGGAGGAGCTCAAGAGTTTCAGTGTTCCATGAGCTGGGAAAAGCAGAAGAGTGAAATCTGAGGGCTGGATCCAAACCCAAAAGTTGAGGAAGAATGAAAATGGACAACACAGATGGAACATTATAGTGAGTACATAACTTTTTTTTCCTCACCACTGTGACCATGTGGTGGTCAAAGGCAAGGCTAATGTCTACTGGTGTACTCAAATCCCTGATCAATGGGTCAACTCTTAGGGGTGTATTATCAACATGGTAATTAGCCAGGGTGGTTGACTTCCCAAAGGGTACAATTATGCATAAGCCTTCAGGATTTGCTTTCATTTCAGAGAAATGGATGCCAAAAAGTAGCAGGCCCAGTACTGAGCCCTGGGGAACTCTTTTAGTGACTGGCCCCTTGGTGGAAGTGGCCTCACCTATTTTGACCTCATGGGTCCTATCAGTGAGCCAGTTGGCTATCCAGCAGGTGATAAAAGGGTTTACACCTAAATTAGTGAGTGTGTCTATAATGCCTGAGTAGGGTATTGTATCAAAAGCGTTGGCCAGGTCGAGATAAGCTGTGTGCACAGTCTTACCTTCATCCAGTGCTTTAGTGACCCTCTCAAAAAAGTCCACCAGATTTAATAGGCATGATCTTCCCTTAACAAAGCCAAACCATGATGGGTTCAGAATTTGCAGGTTACCTGTGTCCTCATCTATCATGTCCATGATGATTCTTTCCATGGTCTTAATATATGAGGCTGGTAAGACTTGTGGGCCTGTAGTTATCTGGATCAATGGTTGGACCTCGTTTATGTGAAGGAATGACTGTACCTATCTTCCATTCCTTGGGCATAAAACCTGATTGAAAGCTCCAGCTGAAAAGTGATTCAAGTGAACCAGAGAGGTCATGTTTCATGCTATTTAGGAAACATCCCAAGCAGTGTTTTTGGCCTTAGAAAGTGCATTGATGACCTGCTCCCTAGTAATGGTTGGGGGAATGTGGTATGCAGTATTTCCTTTGGACTATGGGAATGGGGTGAGGGGAGATATTTGAGCTGAACTTATCAGCCAAAAGGTTTGCAATGGCCTCTGGTTCATTGTTGGTGATGCCATTTGCAATAAGCTCTGCTCATTGTTGTGTATTTCCACTGAGGTTGCAGACATAGCTGTAGAATGCATTGTGGCTGTCCTTTGTCTGAGAAGCTATTTTTTCTTCAAATTTAGCCTTTGAAGTATTAATTAATCCTAGATTTGGTCAGGGGAATTTTAGTATGTATGGTTTTGTTCCTGGTATGCTTGGCCAATAATTTTTTTTCTTTTGTTGTCTAACTGATTGAAATTGTGATTTTACCAAGGTGGCTTGCCTTTTGAGTTTGTCTTACTCTTAATACAAGTGGGCACCGCGCACTCTATACAGCTGTCAATATGGCTGTACAAAGATTTTGTAAATAGCTCAGCATATACTACTGTGTTTACTGGGTATGGGGGTACTTAGAATTTAGCCAAGGTGTCACTTAGCAGAGAGAGAGGTTAGTCTTGGAATAGTTTGTAAAGATTTTTGGTTCCACTGGATCCCCCAGATTTTATTTGTATTTCAAGTAATACTGCCTTATAGTCAGATCTGATGAGCGAAGACATTACATTGTATGAGGAACATTAGCCCCATATATTTGTGAGTACAAGGTCAAGTATGTTTGAACCCTTGGTAGAAGAATGGACCAACTGTTCCAGGATATTGGTATTAACAAAGTTTAGCAATCACTGGGCTTGTGCATTAGAGGTGGTGCAGGATTCCCACTCTACAGAGGGGTAGTTGAGATCCCCCATGAATATCGTATTGGTTTAAACAATGAGGGATTCTAGTACATTGAGATAGGTAGTATGGGTTTCCTGGGACATGGAGGGGGACCAAAAGTTTGCAAGGATATGATACAATACCCTGTTTATGGCAAGTTGCCCATGTATGAGTTTCAGTGGGTCCTACACTTTAATCTGGATGTAAGGCTGTTTTAATACAGACTGAGACTCCTCAACCTTTAGTTCCCTCCTGTACGCTAGCTGGCCTAAATATGTGAAAGGCATTATAACCTTGCAGTGCTGGAGTATTGTCCACAACGTTATACCATGCCTCTGTTACTACAGAGATGTCTACACTCTCCATGGAGATGAAGGCTTGCAGGGAGTTGAGTTTCTTATTAAGACTTCTACCACTGAGCAGTACCACCTTCAGATATTCCTTCATAGGTTCAGTTAAGTTGGTAGGTTTATCAGTTTGGCATTGCCTAAAAAGGGCAGTATAGATGTAGAAAAGGTCTTTGCCAGTATCCAAAAGCCTAGAGGGGATAGGTGCAGACCATCCATGGCAAAGCAGCATGATCTGCCAACCATATTCTCCCAGGATGTCAAATATTGTACCTTCCTGGAGTGACACTAGAATTTAAGTCAATCGTTAAAATCAATCATTTTCTGTTAGTAACTTGGCATCATCCTTGGAGAAAGTAGCATGCTGCTCAGTGCTAGGCTGATATCTGCCTGAGACACATAATCAGCAAGCTCAGTCATGTCTCGCTTCATATAGTCAAGGGAGGTACATCTCAGATCATTAAGATCCACATGGACTATGAAAGAGTCATACTGGTACCTGTTGTTCAATGACCTGAGTGCCTCTGTGACTTGACAGATCCTAGCTTTGGAAAGGCAGCTAACCATGACTCTCTTCTTACTCAGTCTGTTGAGGGAGACATTGATGTGCCTCACTAAAGAATCACCAGTGACTAGGAAATTTGGCTGTGGGCTGGTTTACCTTAACAGCTTAGCAGTAGATGCATTGGATACAGTGTTACTATGTAAAACTGTGGGTAGTATTTTAACAGAGTGTTTAGGTGATGACAGAAGACCCTTTCTTGATTGTATTGTCCAAGAGGTCTTAGTGTTTTAGGAAGGTTACCTGTAAGTGCCTCAGCATAAGGAGTTTTATGTGTAGGATCTTTACCCTGTGCAGTAGGCAAGGGGCAAGTGTCACTGGCAGCTGCTATAGGGCTAGTTTCAGTTGTATGAGAGAGTTTTTCCTCCAGAATTAAAGTGTATTTACACATCTCACATACTGTATCTGTTTTATTAAGAATAAGTTGGTTGTCAGTGTACATGAGACAGTTGCTACAATGCCTCAGAATACCCATCTCAATCAGACTGACCACAGACAGAGTGGGGAAGAGCATATCAATGGCTGCTGATCTACTAGGGAGGAGTGCAAACTATATGCTCTAGTAGTTAAAAAAAATCTGTTTAGACAGTAATGCCACAAACCCGTCCTATTGCAAAATAATTGGTTTGGAGCCCAAGTACTTACACCAAAATAAAGACACTTAGAATAAATAGGCACAATACACCTTCACCAGCAATTCCCAGCTTAGAAAGATGGAGGCTACCCTCTTCTCTCACAAAAGTGTAGATCACAAACCTTCTTAATGTAAAATAACTGATTCGGAGCCCAAGTGCTTAAACCAGAACTAAAACCTTTTAGAATAACAGACACAATAATAATATCAGAAAAACATGCAGAAAATTGGATTGGATTATTCTTATATTCCTGGTCTGAATAGACTTGTCGTATGCTGTTTGGTGTGATTTATATGACTTTGGTCTATTCAAGATTGGTTTATTGGTTATTCTTCTTCAATAATAGTGTCTAACACCTAAGGAATATGTTTTTATACCGGGGTTACCCACATGAAATGTTAGACACTATTATTGAAGAAGTGTCATCTAAGCGTCAGTGTCATTTTTATAAACCAATCTTGAATAGAGAATTGGTTCTTATGAATGACACTGAATCCTCGAACACAGACTTAGTAAATGTCCACACAAATAGGCATCCTTCTGAATGTTTTGGTGTCACATTCATAACAACATACAGTCTCAATAGTAGTGACTGTGTTCAGGCACTACGTAAAAATTGGGACTTACTCAAAAAGGACAACACAGTACACCAAAAACTTGGTAATCGCCCATTGGTTGTTTATAGAAAGGCAAAAAACCTCAAAGCCTTCCTTGAATGGCATAATATTAAAAGACAATAGACAAAAAATTCCCCAAGAACACAGATTACCTCCACAGATTAAAGTAGAAAGCAAAAAGTCTTGAAAATATATCCAGGAGGCAGGCTATAATTCTTCAAATTCACTGCAGTCTCAATTCTCAATTCCAAGTTCAAAATACATCAGCAAAGGCAAAGACAGGAACAACTCCACTTCAGTAAAATCAGCACTGCTTTATTCAGACAACACAAGCGCTTTCACTACTGCTTCATCAGGTGTTTGAAAATAGTATCAGTACCACCTGTTTAAATACTCTACTAGAACACATGACCAATTCATCTTAAAGGCAAATCACTTTTAAAAATTCATCAAATATACCAAATTCATTTAAAACCTACACATAATTAATTAACACAAAAACAAATGAACACATCACTTCATACACATAAAATAATCATATATAATACATGAAATGTATATATAAGTATAATAGATTATTGTAAAAACATGATAATAAGAACAGGTATACCTAAAAGTATATGTTTTTAATATGTATATATATATATATGCATAATATTACTCTACCTACGTAATCTCCTTTTCTTTAAAGTTGGTTTTATTGGAATATATTCATTCAAGCCATGCCCACAAGTAGCCTTCAGCATAATAATCCACCTTGCTTCCGACTCCTCAGTTCTTTCCCTAACATCACTATGTCTATCACTCTCCATAACTTTAGAAATAACCATGAACTGAAAATTGTGATTTGCACCTTTGTCCAAAATATGTTTAGACAAAGCATTAATCCTTGACCCTTTACTAATGTGATACACGTGCTCCTATCCTCTCTTAACATCCTGTCAGTTTTACCTACATAAAACCATGACATAGGGAGCACATAGCAAGGTATATAACATGTTTAGTGTGACATGTAGCATTAACTCTAACGTCATAATTCTTCTTAGTGTCTGGGTGTGTAAAGGTAACATCTTCATTAACGTATCTACATTGATTACAACTACCACATGGTTTAGTCCCATAGATACTCTCTCTGGTCAAACCATGTTTTGGTACACAAAGTCTCCTCTTCAAGTTTTTCTTGTTCTTAAAATGAATTGAGGTACTTCACCCACTATATCCTTCACAAGTGGATCCGTCATGAGTATATTCCAATGATCATTAAATATATTAGTGTATTTCATAACATCCCTGGTGTAGGGAATACATAAACCCAGTTTTGTATTATTCTTATATACCCTCTTCTCTTTTTGTTCTCTATGTGAAAAGTACGGTCTAGCCCTGCTATTTCTCATCTGTTTGACTTCATATTTACATCCTTCTATTGTGTATTTTCATGTTTAATGGTGAAGTGTACCACCAGAAAATGGTGTAGCTATGGGCAGTTCCTGCTCTAACAGCTATGCGAATGGAGTAATGCTAGCCTGGGAATTAGATCATGTGTATGATAGTCCTTATAAAGAATCGATCATCTTGTATAGAAGATTTGTAGATGATCTTTTTATTTTATGGGGAGGCACCGAACTTGAATTGAAAGCTTTTGTTGAATATATAAAAGGTACTACTGTATTTTTGAATTTTACATTAGAATACTCCCGATCAAGTCTCAGTTTTTTGGATGTTTTTATAGAGGAGGATGAAAGGGGTATTATTTATACTAAACTACATAGGAAGGAATGCTATGTCAGTAGCTTACTCAATAGGGACAGCATGCATCCTAGGTATGTCTTTACTAATGTGACACAAAACCAATTCTTTAGAGCCTCTAGACTAAATGTTAAGGAGAGTGACTTTGAACAGCAAGTTCACATTACTAGTAACGAATTGAGGCAAAGAGGCTATGAAGAAAGAATGATAGAAGGATGTAAATATGAAGTCAAACAGATGAGAAATAGCAGGGCTAGACCGTACTTTTCACATAGAGAACAAAAAGAGAAGAGGGTATATAAGAATAATACAAAACTGGGTTTATGTATTCCCTACACCAGGGATGTTATGAAATACACTAATATATTTAATGATCATTGGAATATACTCATAACGGATCCACTTGTGAAGGATATAGTGGGTGAAGTACCTCAATTCACTTTTAAGAACAAGAAAAACTTGAAGAGGAGACTTTGTGTACCAAAACATGGTTTGACCAGAGAGAGTATCTATGGGACTAAACCATGTGGTAGTTGTAATCAATGTAGATACGTTAATGAAGATGTTACCTTTACACACCCAGACACTAAGAAGAATTATGACGTTAGAGTTAATGCTACATGTCACACTAAACATGTTATATACCTTGCTATGTGCTCCCTATGTCATGGTTTTTATGTAGGTAAAACTGACAGGATGTTAAGAGAGAGGATAAGGGAGCACGTGTATCACATTAGTAAAGGGTCAAGGATTAATGCTTTGTCTAAACATATTTTGGACAAAGGTGCAAATCACAATTTTCAGTTCATGGTTATTTCTAAAGTTATGGAGAGTGATAGACATAGTGATGTTAGGGAAAGAACTGAGGAGTAGGAAGCAAGGTGGATTATTATGCTGAAGGCTACTTGTGGGCAGGGCTTGAATGAATATATTCCAATAAAACCAACTTTAAAGAAAAGAAGATTATGTAGGTAGAGTAATATTATGCATATATATATATATATATATATATATATATATATATATATATATATATACACATATTAAAAACATATACTTTTAGGTATACCTGTTCTTATTATCATGTTTTTACAATAATCTATTATACTTATATATACATTTCATGTATTATATATGATTATTTTATGTGTATGAAGTGATGTGTTCATTTGGTTTTGTGTTAATGAATTATGTGTAGGTTTTAAATGAATTTGGTATATTTGATGAATTTTTAAAAGTGATTTGCCTTTAAGATGAATTGGTCATGTGTTTTAGTAGAGTATTTAAACAGGTGGTACTGATACTATTTTCAAACACCTGATGAAGCAGTAGTGAAAGCGCTTGTGTTGTCTGAATAAAGCAGTGCTGATTTTACTGAAGTGGAGTTGTTCCTGTCTTTGCCTTTGCTGATGTATTTTGAACTTGGAATTGAGAATTGAGACTGCAGTGAATTTGAAGAATTATAGCCTGCCTCCTGGATATATTTTCAAGACATAATATTAAAAAAACAATGACAGCTGGCATGTTTAAATGCCAGGCGTGTAATTTTTGTCAATACATCTTGGAATCCAATAGATTTAAAGTTCACGATTACAAATACAAGTTGAACCTAAGAGCTAACTGTAAATCAAGAATGGTGATCTACTTAGCTATGTGCCAGACCTGTACAGCTTTCTACGTGGGCAAAACAGAACGACACCTACGTGACCGCATTTATGAACATACTTATTTGATCAGGAAGCAGAAATTTGATAATGCACTAGCAAAACACATTTCAGTTTATCCCAACCATATGTTTAAATTTTTGATTATTGACCAGATCACACAGGACTTCAGGGGTGCTCCTCTCCCACTTAAGTTAGAAGAGCGAGAGCTGTTTTGGCAAATTAGACTCAACGCATACAGTTCACCAGATCTGAACGAGAACTGTTCCTTAAGTAGTGTTCTTAAACTTAGGAGCCTTAATAGGTAGGCTGTGTCAGGTTACCTTCCACACTAGCAAGACACAGTTATTCTAATGCTCTTGAGCACCTTGGTTCAGTGACCTTATGTGTATTTTTTGCTGAGTATTTTTTGCTAAGAATTTGTAGTTCTATCTTGATACTTTACTTATTACCAATTATGTTCAGCACACTTGATGTGCTTCAACATACACAGTTTAGTGCACTAACATAGGTATTTGTATTAACTCAGTTTTACAAACACCAGCGGAGTTTTTATGCACTTGTAATTATTATTTCTTTGCCTCACTAGCTTAGTAGTAGGCTAGATTTACACATTTTTATAGACAACGCTAGTTGTACTTTTAGTCTGACTATTTGGATTTTTAGCTTTTACTTTAAAAGCAGTTTTTAGTCTAGTTGTGTTTGCAAACAGGGCGTGTCTTGTAAGTCAGCTTTCACTTTAAGTAGTTAATTGACTTTGTAAGTATTAGCCCAGAGAGTATTTAAGCTGTGACTTTTTTTTTTTTTTTTTTGATCTGAAGAAGTTTGTCTATTGGAATAAACGAAAAGCGCTTTATCATTTCGTTCTGTGCTACTGTGTGGTTCCTTCTCTATTTTGTTTTTCAGTAGTCTGTTTTGCCTGTTCAGTTTACAACAGAGGAGAATTAACCCTTTTCTGTTCCCATTCCTGCTATTTTAGATTTTCTTGCTTCAATTTTTCAAGAGGTGCTAGCTTCTCCACCATCAAGGTTCAGCTAGCAGCCATCTCTAATTATCACACTGGAGATAATGCTTCTTCTCTAGCTTTATCCAGACTATGTAAATCTTTCCTTAAGGACACTTTTTTGCTTAGACCTCAGATTAAATATCCTACTCCACCTTGGGATCTTGCAATTATGTTGCAAAGCTTGGTTTAACTTCCCTTTGAGCTTTCAGCCAAGTCTGATCTCAAATTTCTTTCTTGGAAGACAGTCTTTCTTTTGGCTATTACTTCCTCTAGGTGAGTTTCTGAACTCCAAGCACTCTCTTCAAATCTGCCTTATTTGATTTTCCATTAAAAATAGAGTTATCTCATGTACTGATCCATCTTTTCTACCAAAAATAGCCTCAGAAACAAACATCAACCAAGTCATCAATTTGCCAGTCTTCTTTCCAAATTTTTCCAATAAAGGGCAATACATGTTTCACCAACTGGATATATATAGGCAGCTTCATTTCTATCTTCATAGAATGAAGGATTTTTAAAAACTGACCATTTGTTTTATTTACCTGTAACAAAAACTGTTTGTTTCATTTGCCTGTAACTAATTGGGAAAACCAGTATCCAAAGTCACCTTAGCCAAATGGCTATCAGATTGTATTTCCTATGTTTACTGTTTGAGGGGTTTACCTTTGACAAGACATCCAAAGCTTACTCTACTAGATCTATGGCTACATCATCTTCTTTTTGGGCCAGAGCTTCTGTTGATGATATTTGTGCTGCAGTCACTTGGTGCAATGCTCATACTTATATTGCTCATTACAAGTTCAATATACTCTCCAGAAACAGGGCTGCATTTGGTTCTGCAGTACTCTGGAACATCTTTCCATAAAGTTTATCATAGCTGGGGTCTCTGTCTTTTTCACTGAGGAATGAATGAAAATGATAATATCAGATATGAAAGTTATGTTCTCACCATAACTATGCATCTGTGTTATCCATTTTCATTCTTCCTCAACTTCCCACGTCCTCCTCTCATTTTCTTTGTGAGTAACCTGATAAAGTTTTTGTATCCACTGTTCCTGTTTGGGCCCCTATTCTGTTCCTTTTCTTGTTATAAGCTATATTGTATATTGATCTATAATGATAACAAACTCGATCTGAGGTAATACATCAGTAAGGGCATTATGGATAAGAGGAAATCTGGAAGAAAAATGGACAAGTTAGATCTGAGGTTGGATCCAGTACCCATTTGGTGAGGAAGAATAAAAACGGACAATACAGATGTATAGTTATGGTGAGTACATAACTTTTATATCTGATGTCATTTTCATTCACTCCTTAACGAATGGGTTTGGATCTGATCCTTGGATCCAACTCAGCCACTTTCTCTTTTTCTCTAGATTGTAGGATCCAACTCGAGCTCCTTCCTTACCCATAATGCTCCTGACCAGTGTGTTACCTCAGATCTCATTTTCTGCTCTTCAGGTTTAGACAGGATTGCAATTTCTCAAGCTCATTTGGGTTTACTGAGTGCATAATCTTATATTTCCTCTCCTTAAATATTTTTCTTCTTTGTTATTAGTAATATTATCTCCATTACCTTTTTCTAAATTTTCTAACTACCAAAAATATATATTATGTTTTGGTAATCTTTATTAGCATTGTTGGTAACCTTCCTTCCTCTGTTATCTTGTTTTGAAGTATTTTCTTGTCTTACCATTGTTGGTACAAATGTTTTATAGCTGTTATCACTGTAGTTTTTAAAAAAAAAAACTTTTCTTTTTCTCCCTTGTTTGCAGGCTTCTATTGTGTGTGGCTTACAATATGGCTGAAAAGCCTTCTGGTTTCAAAAATTGGACTTCTTGTGGGTATAAGATCCCTAACTCTGATGTCCACAGGGAGTACATCTATTGTCTAGGCATGGCACACTTGGATACCTCCTGCTGTATTTGTGCGGTTTTTAATGCCAGGCCATTAGTGATAGGAGTAACACTCTTAATTTAAAAGGCCTTCTTCCAACTTCTGCTCCTTCATCTGGTACATCATCATCAGGAGCTCAAACCCTCTCTCATAAATCTAAGGTGTCCAGGGAGCACTGAAAATGCTCCCCTATGAGGTCTTCTAAGTCAGTACTTCCATCTCAACCTCCTAAGAAGGTTTCAAAGAATTCCGATCCAAAGTCTTCTGATCATAGGTCTGCTGTTGCCAAGTCTCCTCAACTCCATAGTCCAGGGTTTTCCCCAGAGCTAGTATCCCTGAGGTTGAGGCCATACCTCTCAACGTCTTAACGCTAGAAATCTGGACAAAGCCTGACACAATGGGGGAAAAAGGCCCAAAAATAGGGGCACATTTCAAATATTGCTCTTATAAACTTACAGAGTTGCTAGAATAACAGAATTTATGTTAGAATGCATTTTCTGAAGGATATGAAGTCTAAAACCCAAATGCATGCCATTATTTGCTGACTTTAATCATTAGCTCATCCCAGTGATTTGTCAAGAAAACACAATTTCTATGATGAATAGGACAAAAATATGAGGCAAAAATCTGGGCATTCTGCAAAAATCTGTACACTTGAGAGGTATTGTTGAGGCCTCCTTTTCTCCAGGACAACCCTAAAACGTCTTCCAGGCCAGCTTCCACTTAATCCTCTGTTAGGTCCTCTCACAGTCTTTCTGAGGCAGAGGTGGATAAGATGATGAGAAGATTCCTTAGAACACAGATCCAGATTGGGGGGGGGGGGCTGCCGGCTCTGTCTCCCATCAGATCTGGGAACCTTAAACCTTCTTTCCAGTTTGTTATAACTCCTTTTCCAATCAAACCTACCATTTTGGAGCCCTCAAATGTGAGATCTCTGAGAGCCGAACCATCTGTTCCAAGGATTCTTTTATCTTCCACTCTGGTGACTTCCCTGATCCAATCAGCTCCTACCCCTATGGAGCATAGGGTTTCTCAGAGCTGAAGTGTCAGTGTCAGATCAAAAGTGTTGACTTCGACTTCAAAGTTTTCAGAGCCAATGCTTCCCCTCAGAGCTTTGGCATTGGACAGCTTGGCTCTGACTCCTCCTTTGTAGTGGAGAGGCAGGGAGGGCCTTTGATCATCTGTGCCAAGAGTCTAAGCTCCAGTCAGATTGTCCTCAGATTCTCCTGCTCCTTCCACATTCAAAGTGTTAGAGATGGTTTTCTCTCACTCCAGAGAAGTTTTGAATCTTGCGCCTTTGGATCCATTTCATGTTCCTTCTTCTGATCCTGTGTCTCAGTCTACTCATCTACACCTCAGAGACAGACAGCCCATATGAGCTTCCAAGCAGTTCCCACCAGGGTACTCCTCACTTCTTCCAACACTTCTCCAGAGCACCCAGCTGAAGAGGTTCAAAAGAAAAGGTCATGCAAGAGGAGGCAGTTGGATTCCCCACAAGAATCCCTCACAGAAGACACCAATTTTGATGAAGAGGAAGGGTCCTCTAGGTCTCCACCTGAGGATGTCTTGTTTGGAGACATCTTAGAGATTCTTAACCAGAAAGGTGGTTGGTCTTCCCAAACCCCTTCCCAGGAGGAATCAGTTTTCTTGGAAGTCTTCAGGTCTGGACCATCTATGTCTTGGCTTACCCCACCTGCAGATGAGCTTATAAACCTTGTCTCCCACAAGGCATGGAAGGAACCTGACTCTGTGGAACTGATCCCCAAACACCCGGTCAAAATTTTTAGTGCCCCCTCTGACTGACAACACTGGACCAAAGGAATCCCTGTAGATGCCATGGTTGTTGTGGCAGCCACTAAAAAGAAGCTGGCTGAACAGATCTCCAGTTTCCATCCCCCTGATAGGGAGTCTAGGGCATTGGACATGTCTGGGAAGCGAGTGTATGCTTCAATGACTGTTGCATTACAGTTGCTGAATTACCTGGCACATTTCACTAGGTTACAGAGGGTCTTAGTTAAGGAGCTCTCTAACTCTACCCCTGAGTCCATGTTCTCAAAGGAGCAAAATTATTTTTCCTTATGAGTGGCCACTCTACAATCCATTACTAACTTGTTCATGAGGTTAATCTCACATGCAGCTGAAGGTTCCTCATGGGTGACCGGTTCAGGTATAGCCATTAGGAGTCATGCCTGGATGTGGTTGTGCAATTTTGTGGAGTCCTTCAAAACATCATTCATCAATGCTCCTTTTGATGGATCTTCTTTGTTTGGGCCAACAGTTAAAGAGACACATTCCAAAAGTGAGAAAGATGGTAAGACCTTATCTGACATGGGAATCCACTTTCCTACCCCACAGAGACTCTTTTCTAGGAATCAACATGGTGGAAAAAAGTTGTGGTTCTGAAAATCTCAAGGACCTTTCCAACAGTCACACAGAGACTTTTCTCCCAGAGGCAAAAGGGGGGATAGCTACAATGGAAGATGCTGCCCACATGGCAGAGGAGGTCAGCAGAATCAAGGATCTCGAGATTCCTTCTCAGACAGATCCTTTCAGTGCTCATGAAAGATTGCCCGACTGTCCTTCTCTGGAAGCAGGCAGCGGGCACTTGTCCTTGCACCTAAAAGCCTGGATAGCCATCACAAACTATTCATGGGTGCAAAGGATCATATCCAGGGGATATTTCATTCCCTTTTTACAAATTCCTCTAAGAAAAAGAAAATGTCTCTCCAGTTTTCCATCCTTCTACCCAGTCAGAGGGAGTTAGCAGCTCTAGCGATACAAAAGCTGCTGGACAAAAGAATCATCCATGAGATCTCCCAGACCAAAGAGGATCTGGAATTTACTCAAGGTTCTTTTTATTGCCAAAGAAAACATAGGACCTGAGACCCATTTTGGATCTCAGTTATCTGAACCAGTTTGTAAAGGATTCCAAATTCTGGATGGTCACAGATTAGTCCATTCTGTCTCTCCTACATATGGATGTGCTCTACTGATCTTCAAGACACATACTATCACATCAAAATGAACAGGTGCTCACAAAGATACCTACACTTCCAGCTGGGAGCCAGTCATTACCAGATCAGAGCCCTTTGCTCACACAGCTCTCAGTGTGTTCACCAAATGCACGGCAGTGGTAGCAGCTCATCTAAGACTGCTCAGATTCAGAGTGGTTCCTTACTTAGATGACTGGATCCTTACCGCATTGATCAGGCATCTCCTGGAAAGAGCCAGGGATTACTTGCTCCAGCTATCTCACTCTCTGGGAATTACGATCAATCTAGCCAAGTCACAACTTCAACCAGTTCAAGTCTTGGAGTTTATAGGGGCTCATCTAGGCACAGTCAACTGTCTAGCCCTTCTGCTGTAAAAGTTAAGATAAGTTCTTTGTAATCCTTCTCCTTCTCAAGAACATATCTTCTCAATTGGCCACTCTTTCATCTATTTCTAATTCTTTGCTGAGCCTAATCTCTCATGCAGAGGGAACCTCTTGAGCAGCTGGCAGAGGCATAGCCCTTAGCAGACATGCCCTTAGCAGACATGCCTGAATGAGGCTTTGCAGGTTTGTGGAACCCTTTAAGGCATCCTTCAACAATGCTCCCTTTGATGGTTCTTCTTTGTTTGGACCATCAGTTAAGGAAACTCTTACCTGCACTTAGCAGGAGGAAAAGATCTTATCTGCCTTAGGGATCAAATTTTCTTCCCCCCAATGGACCTTTTAGAGGGACCAACAGAGTGGGAAGATGTGGTTCCGAAAATCCCAGGGTGCTTTCCTGGAGTCTCAGGAAGAGTCCTCTTCTAGAGGCAGAGTAAGAGGATTTAATGCAGGTGCCAACCTAGAGGTAGAGGGGGTCCACAGAAACAGGGCTTCAGAGAACCTTTCTCTGACAGGCAATGCCAGCACTCCTGAAGCATTTCCCAGCTGTCCTACTCTGGAGGCAATTGGGGGCAGATTATCCTTGCACCCAGGCACCTGGACAAATTTAACAAATGACACCTGGGTGCTAAACATTATTTACAGAGGTTATTATATTCTCTTTTCCCCTTCTACCTCCAAGGCCCAGGAGAACTCTCCCTGGTGTTCCACCCACTCAGAGAGAGAATGCCATCCTAGAGGTTCAGAAACTTCTAGAAAAAGAGTCGCCCAGAGGGTCCCAACCAAACAACAAGGATGTGGAACCTATTCATGCTACTTTTTGGCGACAAAGAAGACAGGCGACCTGTGACCAATTCTAGAGCTAAGCAATCTGAACTTATCCTTCAAGAAGTCTTGGTTCCACATGGTTACAATTCAGTTCATACTGCCACTACTATGCAAGGATGATTGGATGTGCTCTATAGATATCCAGTACTATCATATCAAAATAGACAGGCACTCCAGGAGACACTTGTGCTTCCTGCTAGGGCTAGAAGCCAATCATTACTAAGTCAGAGCACTGCCCTTTGGGCTCATCCCCTCCTGGGTGTTTACCAAATGCATGGCAGTGGTAGCAGCTCACCTACAACTGCAAGGATTCCAGGTGTTTCCATACTTAGATGATTGGTTTCTGACGACACCCACAAAGCATCCACTTCTTTGAGCTACTCAATACCTGCTACAAATTTTCAATTGTCTGGAAATGATGGTGAACTTGGCAAAGTCAAAGATGTCCCCAATACAGGACATAGTGTTCATAGGAACACAAATAAACATAGTCACGCAAATAGCTGCTTTGCCTCCACAGAGGATAATATCCTAGGACAAGTTCAACTGTTACTGGACATGCCAAATCCACATACTTGACTAGTTTTGAGGGCCTTAGGATCCATATCAGCTACCATTCTCCTTGTTCCATTGACAAGGTTATTCATGCAAGTACTGCAATGGACTTTAGCAGTCCAGTGGTCCATTCTGTACCATCCACTATCTGCCCCCATCAGAATAACTCTGATCTGTAAGCATCACTTCCAGCGGTGGATGTTTTCAAACAACCTCTATCTTGGCAGGCCCCCCCCCCAACAGCCATGGTGATCACAGACGCTTCCCTGTTGGGGTGCAGGGGCATTATCAAGGAAGATTGGTCCAAGGTACATGGGCCACAACACGGAGCAAATTGTACATAAACATCCTGGAGATAAGGGCAGTCCTTCTGTTGTTGCAAGCCTTTCACGACTCTCTCCCTCTGGGAACAGTTGTAATTTAAATAGACAACATCTCAGTAGTTTGGTATAGCAATAAGCAGGAGGGAACCTAGTCATATTCTTTGTGCAGAGAGGCCATGAGGGTGTGAGAATGAGTGATCTCTTCAAACCACTTTCTCATTGCAATGCGCAGTCCTAGGGAGACCAACGTTCTGACAGGTAGACTGAGCAGATCTATGTAGAATCCAAATGAGTGGTCCAGAATCAGTCAGTAGCAAACCAGATATTCAGCTGATGGGGCCAACACTGCAGCGGTCTCTTTGACTCTCCCCTGAACAACAAGTGCAGTAGGTACTTCACTCTCATTCCCCCAGCTGGGGAGTCACCCATGAAAGCTCTAGTCCATGATTGGCCCCCAGGTCTCCTGTATGCTTACCTTCCTATTCCCTTGATCCCCAAAGTCTTACAGGAAGCCAGCAGGTTGAAGAGCACATTGATCCTCATAAAACTATTGACCTTTCCTTTTCACTGTCATGGCTGACAAGCTGACAGGTCTTAAAAAATGCACTACTTCTGGGCACATAATCCCTAACTTGGATACCCACAACGAGTGCGTATATTGTCTCAGAGCACCTCATTTTAATATCAACTGCTCAATCTGTGCAACCTTCAATTTGAGTGCTTTAACTGATAGATGCAGTATACTGGTGCTCAAGGGTCTACTTCCTCTCTTGACTAGATCTTCATTAGGGCCTCAAATCCCCAGTAAAACCTCAAAAACTCCTTCAGACCATAGAAAGCGTGCTCCAGAGAAGTCCCATATGGCTTCTTCAGAACCACCACAAAAAAATGTATAAAAACAAAGTACGTACTCAGGATCCAAAATCACTGGATCCTAAAACTCTGGATCTGATCATTATATCGGCAAACCCTACCGCTCAGGTGCTGGATCCCAAGACCTTGGACCCAAAACCTAGTATGTCATACCCCAAGAGCTCGCTCCTCAGAGTTCCTCTGTCCCCTATTAGATCCATGAGTGTTCCAACCACTACTCACACAGTGTTAGCTCCTTCTGTGTCCCATCCTTTGGTTTTGGAGCCCCAGGATTCAACAGCTCTTAGAGTTCTAGAGTTGGATCCAAAGAGAATTACTTTCTTGGCCCTGACAGCATCCCTGTCCAATTCAGCTTCTATGACTTTGGATCAGAATGGATCACAGAGCCGAAGCATCAGCATCACATCCTTGTCACCATGATCTACTCTGATGCTATTAGATCCATTCCTGCTCCTTGGAACATCAGCACTGGGCAGCTCGAGTCTGTTTCCCTCCTCCAGGCACAGATCTGTCTGGAGTTGTGATTCACCTGTACTGAAACACTCAACTTCAGTGTGGGTGCCCATGGCTTCGCCAGGTCTGTCTGCCTTTGACGTTGTAGAGAGGGCTTTTTCTTGCTCTATAGATCGGTCATCAGTTCTGAGCTTTGAGTCCATCAGGCCTATTCCAAAGGGATAGCCAGTTCCACCTAGCCTACAGTCAGTCCCCACAGAGGAAGTCCCCTTCTCTTCTTATACCCCCCCCAAGGAGATCCATTGGAAGAGGACATGCAAGAGAAGGCACATAGATTCCCCATTGGAATCTCTCACAGAAGATACTGATTTTGAGGAAAGGGACAGGACCCCCAGATCACCATCTGATTATATATCCTTTGGAGATTTATTAGAGATCCTTAGACAGAAAGGTGGTTGGTCTTCCGATAATCCTTGTCCAGAGGAGTCAGCATTTCTGGAGGCTTGTGGTTCTGTCCCATCTATGTCTTGGGTGACCCCCCCCCTCCGGCAGATGAATTTATTGATCTAGTCTGTCACTGGGCATGGAAAGAGCCCGATTCCATTGAGCCAATACTGCATCAACCTGGCAAAGTCCTAGGCCCCCACAAAAAGATAAACCCCACTGGAGCAAAGGAGTTCCCATAGATGCAGTGGTGGTGGCAACCACTAAAAAAGAGCTAGCCAAACAGATCTTGTCTGTCCATCTGCCAAACAGAGAGTCTAGGGCATTGGACAGATTTGGAAAGCGAGTTTATGCCTCAGCAACATTTGCCTCGAGGTCACTTAATTATTTGGCACACTTTACTAGGTTGCAGAGAGATTTGACTAAATAATTGCCAAATTCTTTCTCTGAGTCTATGACTGCAGAGGATTTCAGGATCTTGGTTAGAACTCCCCCACCATCTCATACTCAGATAACTCTCTACTGTCCACCAAATGTTCTATAAACCCCAAAAAACTCCAGCTCTACAAGGCTTCTTCAACCCACATAAAAGTACCCTTCCACTAAGAGCCACTAATAAAGCACTAATTGAAGTAACCAGGAGTAAAAACAGCTCAGGTGACTCTCTGTACTCCTGCTATATTGCTAAACTGTGGAACACCTTACCTCTCGAAATCAGAAGTTTAGTTTAAAAATTTTTGAGCAAGAAAAATTGTTAATAACCTATGCAATGCGCATTAAATTCAAGTCATATGACTACATTTGTTGACGTTCGCTTCTCACTGTTTAGATCTAGTAGACATTAAGTCTTTATCTTGCTATGTTGCCTGTATATATGACTAGCTATCCTAACTGTATGCATTGTTCACAAATATACGTGTATATAGGACTAGCTATCGTACCTGTACACATTGTTCCCAATATAATTACCTCCTCCTACTGTACAAATTGTCTTCTAGAAGCATTGTTAATTCATGGTCAGGTCTCCCACTCATCAAACTTTTCCTGACTTACTGTTTTACCAACATGAATGTGTGTTACTATTTTATTTACTTTGTATTTTAATAAGTTTTTTCTATTATATCTTCATTGTATTTAAGGTTTTTTTCTACTAACAAAACTGTCTACTAACAACGGAGCTTTTCTCCCCGGGCCTCCGCTGAAAAAGGATTTTATGCCCAGCTGGACTCTCCCGGTAAACAAATGTAAAATAAAATAAATAAAAAATAAAAAAATCATCTTCTGAACTGGCCACTCTTTTATCAATGTCCAGTGCATCCATGAGGTTGATCTCTCACACAGATGAAGGCATCTCACGGGTGGCTGATTCAGGCATTGCCATAAGGAGACATGCCCAGATGTGACTTTGTGAAGCCTTTCAAGGCATCGTTTATCAGTGCTCCCTTTGATGGAACATTCTTGTTGTGTCCCTCTGGAAAAGAAATACTTACCTGCAGTAAACAAGAAGGAAAGACCATGTCTGCTGTGGGAATCAAGTTTTCTACCCCTCAACAAACTTTTTCCAAAAATAGAGAGGTGGTAAGAAAATGTGATTCTGCACATCTCAGGACCCTTTCCAAGACTCTTGTGGAGACAACTCCTTCAGGGGCAGAGGAGGCAGTTCTAATCGTAGATGCTGCCCTTCAGGCAGAGGAGGCCCACAAAATCAGGGTTTCTGCAATTCTTTTACAGATAAACCCTATCAGCACTCCTGAAGTGCTGCCTAACTGCTCACCTCTGGAAGCAGTTGGGGATGATTGTCCTTGCACCTAGACACCTGGACTGTAATAACAAACGATATCTGGGTACTAAAAATAATATCTAGAAGTCACTTCACACCATTTTTCCAGATCCCAATCTACAAAAGCAAAACCCTTCCAAATGTTCCACCCAGTTAGAGGAAGGCAGCACCACAAGAAATTCAAAAGCTGCTAGACAAAACAGTAATCCAGGAGTTCCCACCAGAGCAAAGAGGATCCAGAACCTATTCACTTTTTTTTAATACCCAAAAAGACAGGGGACCTGAGACCAATCTTGGATCTAAGCAAACTGAACCAGTATGTAAAAGAAGTCAAAGTTCTGAATGGTTATGGTCCAGTCCATTCTTCCTTTTCTTTGCAAGGACAATTGGATGTGCTCCCTAGATTGTCAGGAAGTGTACTACCACATCAAAATAAACAGGCATTCCCGAAGATATTTACTCTTTCAACTGGGACCCAGTCATTACCAATTATGAGCCTGGCACTTTGGACTCTCTACAGCCCCCTGGGTGTTCACCAAATGTATGGCAGTGGTGGCAGCTCACTTGAGACTAAAAGAATTTCGAGTGTTTCCATATCTAGGCGACTTGCTCCTCAGCACCCCCACAATGCATCTCCTTCAACAATCCAGGGACTGCTTGCTCCAGATTTGTCATTCACAAGGGATAACAATCAATTACGCAAAGTCAAATCTGACACCAGTACAGAGCCTGGAATTTATTGGTGTACATCTCAACACGACAACACAAATAGCCTCTTTGCCTATTCATCACATAAACACACTCAGATTTCAGGTTCATCAGATTCTATCCCATCTGTCTCCGCGAGCCAGACTCATTCTTCAAGCATTAGGGTCTATGGCAGCAGCAATAGGTCTACTTCCTTTAACGTTACTATATGCATGTTTTTCAATGGACTTTAGCTGTTCAATGGTCTATTCTTCAACACCCCCTGTCTTTTCCAGTCAAACTTACACAAATTTGCAAACAACTTATCCATCGGTGGATCCAGTCAGATGACATTTACCTAGGCTGGCTCTTTGTTTTACTGCCTCTTATGGCCACAGGGATTACAAATGTCTCCCAGTTGAGGTGGAGGGCATTACTTGGGAAGAACAGTCCAAAGCACATGGTCCCCCCCAAGAGACCAGGTCGCACATCAATCTCCTAGAAATGAAAGCAGTCCTTCTAGCACTGCAGGCTTTCCAAGATGCTTTCCCTGTAGGGACTATTGAGATTCAGACTGACAACATGCCTGTAGTCTGGTACAGCAACAAACAAGGAGGAACCCAGTCTCACCCTCTCTGCTATAAAGCTATGATTGTGTGGCAATGGGTGATCTCCAACAACCACTTTCTAGCTGCAATGCACATTCTGGGAAAAAACCAACATACTAACGGACAAACTCAGCAGGGCCATCCTAATGCCTCATGAGTGGTCTCTCAAGCAGTCAGTGGTGGAGGAAATGTCCCATCATTGGGGCTTCCCTTGCTGTGACCTCTTTGCTCTGCCCTCCACAACAACAAGTGCAGCTGGCATTTTGCCCTGATTCCTCCCTCGGAGGGAGTCACCAAGAAATGCTCTAGTCCACGTTTGGCCATCTGGTCTTCTGTACTCTTATCCTCCACTTCCTTTAACCCCAAATTCTATTTTGGTTGAAGAGCTCTGTTATCCTTATTGCCCCCTACTGGCTCTGCAAGTGTGGTTCCCCTTCCTTTGGTCTCATCTTTGTTATCCTTCCTGGATACTGGATCCAAGTCCAGATCTTCGGTCACACCACGGATGAGTCATCCCAATATCTGAACCCTCAAACTAACCACGTTTCTCTAGTTCCAATAATTGCTAGACAGCCCAGGCTTTTTTCCCAAGTATGTACCATTTTATTATTTTTGCAAAAGGACTGATCAAAGAAGGTTTACACAAGCAAATGGAAAAGATTTTCCCTTTGGGCATTGAGAAACGTTAACCCATTTACTGCCCTGGTCACTGCTCTTCTGGATTTTCTGGCTACTCTCTTCAAAGAAGGAGCTAGTTTCTCTTTGATTAAACTGTAGTTGACAGCCATTTCAGACTTTCATACAGGGGATAAAAATTATTCTTTGGCCTCTTCCAAGTTATGTAAAACCTTTCTGAAAAACACTTTCCTCCTTTAGACCACCACTAAACCTTCACTTCACTGAGATCTGACTGTGGTACTACAAGGTCTAACAAAGAAACCCTTTGAACCTTCAGCAAAAAATGATTTAAAATTCCTTTCATGGAAAACAGCCTTTTTGGTAGCTATCGCTTCTGCCAAAAGAATTTCTGAACTCTAGGCTCTTTCATCAAAGACTCCCTGCATTATTTTCCATAAAGACAGGGTAACTTCAAGAACAAACCCTTCCTTTTTACTCAAAGTGGCTTCTGAAACTAACATTAACCAATCCATTCATTTACCAGTTTTCTTTCCAAAATTTTCAAACATAGGAGAATACACGGTACATCTTCTGGATGTGCACAGACAATTATGTTTTTATCTACACATAACAAAACAAATTATAAGATCAGATCAGCTGTTTGTATCCTTCTCATCAAATCAACTGGGTTACCCAGTTTCTTAAGTCACATTGGTTAAGTGGATAACTAATTGCATTTTTTGGACCTATTCTCAACAAGGCATTTCTCTATCAAGACCGGGAAAATCCCATGCAACAAGTTCCATGGCCACTTCATCAGCCTTTTGGTCAAGAACTTCTAGTGATCATATCTGTGCAGCTTGCTACATGCTCCAAAGCTCATACTTGCATTATTCATTACAAACTGGATCTAATATCCAGAAGCAAAGCTGCCTTTGGCTCAGCAGTTCTCTGGAATATTCTTCCATGAGAGCCACCAAAATTCACGTAGCTGAGGACTTTGTCCCATTCATTGAGGAAGAGTGGAAAAGACAACATCAGATTTAAAAGTTATGTACTCACCATAACTAGGCATCAGTGTTGTCAATTTTCATTCCGCAACGTCCCCCCATCCATCCCCCTTCTTATAATCTTTTGGAGTAACCTGTTGAATTTCTTATTGGAACTTACAGTTCTGGGTTTCAGCCCTGTTCTTTGAGTTAACCTTTTCTTTATCTAATTAATGAGGATTTTTATGGCAACAGACTCAATCTGAGGTATTATGAATGGACTAGGGCACTGTGGGTAAAGGGAGGAGCTTGAGAGTTGGATCCAAAGTCTGATCACTGTTAGACAGAGGCACAGTATACTAACCTCGAAAAAGGGCATAGCAAAATAAATTTAAAATGGGTGGCGAAAGCCAAACACATTCTGGCTAGGCTTATAAATGCCCTAGGGCAGATAGCCTAGTATGAACCTATGAACCTATGAAGTATGCGGTCGAGTCAGATCCAAGGATTGGATCTGTAACCCATTTGCTGAGGACGAATGGAAAATGGACAACACAGATGGCTAGTTATGGTGAGTACATAACTTTTAATTATCCCATCACCAGACCATACTGAACTGCAGAACTCTACTAGAGCCCTAATTCTGACTCTAATACTCTCACATGCTCCCTAACCACCCTAATCATAGCACTCCCCCTTCTGCTCCCAAACCTCAGTTAGGTCCCTAATTTCACCCTAAACCTAAAACTTCAATCCCCCACCCTAAAACAAAAGTTGAGATTGCTGCCTAGCCCTAAAACCCCACTCCATTCTAAACCTACAACTCGACCTCTCCCTAAACCTAAAACTCCCCTCCCATTTTGTAAACATAAAGTCCTCTATTGCTCCCCAACTCTAAACTCCCCTCCCTCTCCGTAACAAAACTCTTCCCCTCCCTAAACTGAAATCCACTTCCGATCACTGCCTGAAACCCTTAAATCCACTTCCAATCACTGCCTGAAACCCTTAAATCCACTTCCGATCACTGCCTGAAACCCTTAAATCCACTTCCGATCACTGCCTGAAACCCTTAAATCCACTTCCGATCACTGCCTGAAACCCTTAAATCCACTTCCGATCACTGCCTGAAACCCTTAAATCCACTTCCGATCACTGCCTGAAACCCTTAAATCCACTTCCGATCACTGCCTGAAACCCTTAAATCCACTTCCGATCACTGCCTGAAACCCTACTCTACTCTCCCACCCTTCTTACTCTTCCCCCGTAATTGCTGCACTTAACATTGCTTGACCTTGGCTGCTGTGTTTGAGTGAGGTGCAGCAGCTCTACACTTTCTACACACCAATCACACTCTCCCCTAAACATGTAGTCGAGTTGGAGCATGAACAGCAGCCCATACAAAATGCCCGAGTCCCTGGCTGTGAGACAGTGGTCTTCAAGCTCCTGGGACTCGGGTACTTGGTGTAAACTTGCACTAATCGGTATATTAATTGATATTGGGAAAAAGTATAAAAAATATATTAAAATATAAAAACTGTAGCTACTGTGTTCAGTACAGATACACAGTCACGGATATCTATTGACTGCCGTTGATTGTATTTCCTTGTCATTGTTGCTGCTCAGAGCTTTTCTCCCCGGGCCTCTGCTGAAAATGGACATGTATCCAGTTAGACTAGCCCGGTCAACAAATGTAAAATAAATAAATAAAATAAAATCTCTTTTTCCTTCTTTTCACAGGACGTGATAAAATAAATAACTGCTGCCTCTTCTACAGAAGGTAGGCTCAGTTAGTCCACTGACACTGTAAGTAGTGGAAACTCCCAAGAAAAAGAATTAAGATGTAATAAAAAGTAAAACATAAAAAATAAATAAATAAATAAATAACAACACTAGTAATAGATATTCAAGAAATGGAAATTATACCTGCACTGAGGATTAGGTTACTGCAGTATCACAAATATATCAAATGCAGCAGTGCTAATGTAGCAGTGACTATACTCGTACATACAAGATCAGCATTGCTTTTATAATTACTTTTTGCATTACTGACATTTAAGAAATACTGAATACAAATATTAATGGCCTCATGTTCTTCTGTGAAATAGAACCACTTGCACTGTAGTACGTATGAGTCCTTTTTTTGTCTCCTTTATATCTCCTTTCGCAAATCCACTTAAGTCTGAGGCACCTTGACTGCAGTCCATTCAGGCAGATATGTGGGTACCCTGGAGTGGGGCAGCTTAGAAACCTAGCATCCTGAGTTACAAGACCTTATGGAGGCTGCTGTGGAGAGGCAGTGGAGCCTGTATCAATGTCTTCCTCAGCGGATGCAAGACTCCCTGTCACAATTGGCTTCTTGTACCAAGGCATCGGAGGCCTCCATCCTCCCACCACTGAAGTTCTCCCACCCAGGAACATTAGGGCAGGGAGCAATCTGAGGCTCTCTGGACCAGGCGGAAAGGGATGGTGATAGTTACATTCCTCCCTGTGTCTGTCAACCCTCTGTCTGTCTGTCTGCCCTTCCATATGTAAGCCCTATATAGTGTTGCTGTCTGTCCTTTTATGAATTTGCCATTGCCATTACTCTTTTCCCTAACCCGTTCTGTCCTTACTGCCCTTTCTCATTTCCCCAGATTCCCTTACATATATATTAGAAAAAAGGGGGTCTGTCCTCAACAACAAAAAATGCCCATCCTGCGGCACAAACCCCTTAATGCCTTCTTGTTGTGTCTGCTCTCTCTTTGTCTGACTTTCCTTTATTCCCTTTTCTTTACTTATAAAAGCCCAAATGTGGTGTGTGCCCATATTACATCTTCACAGTAAAAAAAAAAACTATAAAAGTTGCACTATGCTGATATCCAGTTGTACTCAGCCACAATCGATGTGAGTTCTAGTGGAAGGTTCTTGCTATACTTGCATACGTTGGTACTTGCCCACAGTCAAAAATACATGATCTTATGGGGAACTTGCAAACATGTGCAGCACTGACATACATACCTCTCAACTGTCCAAATTTTCACGGAATGTCCAGATTTTTGCCTCACATTTTTGGTCTATATCTCATAAAATTTGTGGCTTTCTGGCAAATCACTAGGATGATCTAATGTGACTAAATAATGACGTACACTTGATTGTCAGACTTTATATCCTTCAGAAAATGTATGTTAACACAAACCCTGTTACTCTGGCCAGTTTATAAGATAAATATCTAAAATCTGTCCCTATTTTTGTGCCTTTGTCTCCCCATTTTGTCAGGCTTTGTCCAGATTTCTTGCACTAGGAGGTATGCTTACATGTGTAAACGTTTCACATATCCTTGCGTAGTTTGTAGCTGACTTTACAAACTTTCAGCTTTGCAAAGTTTTAGTGAGCACGTCTTTGCAAGTTTGAGAAATTTTAAAACCAGCACTGGCTGTTCACAATTATTACATTTACGTACTGGGGAAGCTATATGATTTGCATATTTGCATCACATGTGTGCAGGCCAGGACTATGAATACCACCCATTATTTTGCACCCTCAGCAAAACACCAGTAAACTTTCCATAGTCAAATTCCATTTAAGGAGAAAGTATCTTTATAGAGGCCCCAGCTCATTCATTTTTACTCAGAAACTTTTTGGGACTGGAACTGAAGAGAAACAGCAGATCTGATGTTGTCAATCTTCATTCATTCATGACTGTTGGGTTTGGTTTCGAACCCTCAGAAATGACTCACCCATTACATCAAGCTTGCCCCAGCCAAAAAACTCTTGAGCTAAGGCTACCCATACTGTCTGTCTTCCCTTTACCCCAGATCTCATTTGTCGCGTAGAAAATCTGACACATCAGCCGTGCTCTCAGCTAAGTGCTGACATTTTTTGATATATTACTATATTTCTACATTTTTTGATATATTACTATATTTCTACATTTTTTGATATATTACTATATTTCTACATTTTTTGATATATTACTATATTTCTACATTTTTCTGCTAGTTTCCTTATCTTCTAAGATTCTCATTGGTGTGAGTGACTCTGTTCTATTCCTTGACCCATTTATTTACCTCAAGGTACTCTACCTTTCCATCGTTGGTATAGGCCCTTCCTTCCCCTCTACCTGTTGGTAATTCTTTGATACCATTCCTGGTATTTTTTCTCCTTCCCTTACCTTCTCTTACTTTCTCTTACCATTTTTGGGTAATTTTGACTTACCATTGTTGGTATATTAAAAGAAAAAAAAAATGCTATCCTTTCCCTCTCCTGCTTGACGAGTGATTGGTTTGTGTGTGTGTGTGTGTGTGTGTGTGTGTGTGTGTGTGTGTGTGTGTGTGTGTGTGTGTGTGTGTGTGTGTGTGTGTGTGTGTGTGTGTGTGTGTGTGTGTGTGTGTGTGTGGATGTGCTGTTTTCTGGCTAGAAAAACTGCAGAAAACTAGAAAGGAACCCCTGGGTTCAAACAATGTAGGGACTGTGGCAAGAAGATGCCCAATTCCAGTGGGTATCTTTCATACGTTTATTGTTTGGGTGTCCCTCATCTTGAAATCTAACTTCTTGTGAAATCTGCAAGGGTTTCAGCATGCAAACTCTTGCAGAGAGGCAAGATAAAATGATTCTTAAGGGGTTACTAAAATGGGAGACTTCAACATCTCCAAAGGCAGAATAAAAAAAAAAATGAAGCCATCCGGTACTGTCTTCCCCCAAATCTGATCTAAGACTCCAAAATCTCAGGTCGCGACTCATTCATCAGAATTGAAGACAAAAGTCCCAAAGACTGCGCTGACTTCTGTTCTGGCACCAAAATTGACTAAATCTCTCACAGTGCCCTGTACTATTGAATCTACCAAGACATCTATGGCGCCGACCTTGTCTTCGGTGCCGATGACCTCCCTGCCACCGATAGTGGCCTCCTCAAATGTTTCGGTTCCATCCATCTTCTCCTGCCAAGCAGTATTCTATTTAGCAGGCCATGGTGCTGAAGGCCGAGATACTAAGTACCCCCAGGACTAGATACTCCCCATCAATAGACCTCTTTTTGGGTTAGCAGTTAAGTCCCTTTGTGGAAAGCCCAGGATCACCATTGGGAATGTCTATCCGCTCCTCCAGGAGTCTATCAGAACTGGATGTAGTTAAATTGGTGGATCAGCTCTTGGCAGCTAGAGGGCTTCCTGCTCCCTCTCAGACCTCCTTCTCTCCCAGAGCCAAGGTTTACTCTCCAGGACTCCTACTTATCTTCCTCCTTCAACCTCTCTGCAGGTCTTGGAGCCCACTACTTCGATTCTTCCAGTGCCAGCTTCTCTGGTACCGACGGTGGATCTTACCTTAGTACTAAAACCAAATCTGTGGCCTTTGGCTCCATTGGAGTGGTCACACTCATGGGGCTGTGATTTGGCTGCCAGCTCCAGAATCCATGGATCGGGTCCTATTTTTTTCTATGGCACCATCTATGGTTCCTGGTACCCTGGCAATTACAGGTCTTCTCTCGGCTCCTGATCTGGGGGGCATCTCATTGAAGCGGGGTGTGACCCCAGTCCTGAGGTTGCCTTTTTCAGTTCTGGGCTCCCATTCCTTTTTGGGTGGGCCTGCCTTCCAGATAATGGAGAGAGTCCTAACCTCAACAGGCTCACAGTTGGTACCATCCTTGTCAGAGTGCCATATTTTTGTACCCTCTGGCTCTCAGCTGACACAATCTGCTATTTCAGGACATCGGGCACAACAGCAGTAAGATACCATACTGCAGGGTCCACTCTCTTCTGAGTCCTCCACAGATCTTCCCCCTGAGGAGTCACCCCGTAAGAGATCATGCAAGAGGAAGCACTTGGATTCTCCAGAAGAATTGGTCACTGAGGATGCAGATTATAATGAAGGGGAAGGGTCCTGACAGTTACCCCCTGAAGATGCCTCCTTTGGAGACATACTGAAAATTCTAAAACAGAGGGGTGATTGGAAGCCCTCAAACCCATCTTCCGAGGAATCTGTTTTCTTGCAGTCTTTTCATGCATGGTCATCTACTTCTTGGGTGACCCTGCCTGCTGATGAACTAATAAATCTCATTGTGCAGCATGTGTGGAAGGCTGCTAACACTATAGAGCCAATTCCCCGGAGACCAGACAAAATTCTTTCAGCCCCTGAGGATCAGCCCCATTGGTCGAAGAGTCTAGCAGTTGATGCATTGGTGGTGGCAGCAGCCATGAAAAAGGAATTCACTGAAGTGAGTTCATCTGTCCATCCTCCAAACTGAGAGCCCTGGACAATGGACAGATTTGGGGGCAGGTCTTTGCTTCAACGACCTTCACTATTCGGTCCTTGAATTTTTTGGCACATTTTTCTTGACTCTAAAGGGATCTGCTAACTGAGCTTTCAGACACCGTGGCAAGAGCAGTGTCTGACTAGGTCCAGAAAAATGTTGCCTCCTAGCTTTTCACCCTAGAGTCGATCTCTTATTTGTCCATGCGGCTTATTGCACATACAGCCGAAGGGTACAGGCCTTGACATTAGACACCACACCTGAATATGCTGCCGTGATTTTACGGACCCCTTCAAGACTTCCTATGTCAGCACTCCCATAGATACTGCTTCATTGTTTGACCCAAAAGTCAGAGACACATTAGCCAGGTGTGAGAAGGATAGGAAGACCCTTTCTGCTGTGGCTGTGTGTGTTTTTCCACTCCACAACAACCTTACTCCAGGAATCAGAGGAGCAGAGAGATGTGGTTCAAGAAGACCCAAGGGCCTTTTCATGCCACATGTGGTGAGTACTCCCCCCAGAGCAGAGGGGAGAACTCTTCCAGAAGATGCCCCACCCATGGCAGAGGGGTCTGCGTAAACAGGGGTTCAGGGATTCCTTTTCTGGACAACCCTACCAGCGCTCCTGAGCAGCGGCCCAATTGCTTACCTCTAAAAGAAGTCAGGGGAAGATTTTCTCTGCACCACTCAGCCTGGCACACTATAACATTGGATTCCTAGGTGCAGACAATAATTACCAGAGGTTACCGCATTCCCTTCAGTCTTTTTCCCAAAGTACAGCTGCAAATCCCCGATGTTCCACCCAGTAAGAGGGATATAACAGCACTAGAAATTCAAAAGCTGCTTCAAAAAAGAGTCGTCCAAACAGTCCCACCAGACCAGATAGGATCCGGATTTTACTCAAGATTCTTTTTAGCGCCAAAAAAGGCAGGGGACTGGAGGCCAGTCTTGAACCTCAGTGTACTGAACAAATTTGTACAACAGACAAAATTTCAGATGGTCACGGTTCTGTCTATCCTTCCATTTCTGGAGAAAGACAATTGGATGTGCTCTATAGATCTTCAAGATGCATATTACCACATGAAGATGGACAAACACAGCAGAAGATATCTCTGCTTCCGGATAGGAGACAGTCATTACCAATTTCAAGCATGGCAGTTGTCGCAGCTCACTTAAGGCTGCAAGGATTCTGTGTGTTTCCATATCTAGATAACTGGATCCTCACCACCCTCACCAGACATCTACTGCTTTGCGCCTTAGACTCTGTTCTACACCTTGCCCAGTTCTTAGGCATTTCAGTCAACAAAGTAAAATCACAACTATCTCCCACACAGGATCTAGAATTCATTGGAGCAAAACTAAATACAAAATCCTGTATGGCCTCCCTTCCTCATCACAGATTGGTAAAGTTGAGATCTGAAATCTCTCAAAATAAAGTTCCTGCTTGTTTGGTTCTACAACTTCTTGGGTCCATGGCAGCAACAACCACTTTAGTCCACCTGGCCAGGTACCTCATGAGGCTGCTTTAATGGCTCCTGGTGTCACAATGGTTATTTTTAACTCACCCCATGTCTCATCCAATCCTAATAACGAACCACTGCAAAAAGGATTTATCTTGGTGGATGAAGCCAGAAGAGAGTCTATTGAATCATCCTTTCTACCTTTTTCAGCCCAAGGCTGTAGTGACCATGGGTGCTTCCCTGATAGGGTGAGAGGGAGGCATTTTCAGGGAAAGATTTGCAAGGTGCTCGGTCCCCTGTAGAGGCCATTCTGCATATCAATGGCCTAGAACTGAGGGGAGTGCTTTTATTGTTGCAAGCATTCTAGGCTGCTCTTCCTTCAGGGACAATTGCTATCCAGTCAGACAACATGTTAGTAGTCTGGTACATCAACAGACGGGGGGGGGGGGCAGGTTCTACCCTCTATGTCAGGAAGCTTTAAGAGTTTGGCAATGGGCAGTCGCCTCCAACTGCTTTCTAATAGCAATGCATATTTCAGGGAATTCCAAAATGATTGCGGACAAACTAAGCAGGTGTATCCTTCTACCTCATGAGCGGTCTCTCAGTCCCAACGTAATGACGAGAAGCTTTCATCAATAGAGCCAACCTTGCTGTGACCTTTTTGCCTCCAGCATAAACCACAAAATGCAGCAGCTACTTTGCCCTAGTTCCCCCTCGCAGAGAGTCCCGGAGAGATGCACTTCTCCATGACTGGCCTCCAGGACTTCTCTATGCTTTTCCACCAATTTCTCTAATTCCCCAATTTGTGAGGAAAGCCCAATGGTTGAGAAGCAAAGTGATTTTCATTGCACCCTATTGGTCATTCTCTGGCCTCACCTAGTTCACCACCCGTGGACTCTGGATTCAACTCCTGATCTGTTATCTCATCCTCAGGGCCTGGTCCATCCCAACATTCAACATCTCAAGCTGACTGCTTGGTTTCTCCACTTCCATTAATTGCCAGGCGAAACAATTTGTCTTCCCCAGTGCAAAAGACAATTCTGGCTTCTCATAAACCATCCACCAGAAAACTTTATCTCAGCAAATGGAAGAGATTTTCTATTTGGTCAGATAAGAATAGTTTTGATCATTTCTCGACTCCAGTTGATAAGGTATTGGAATACTTATCTACCTTATTTCAGTTGGGAGCCTCAGCTTCTACCATTAGACTTCATTTAGCTGCCGTTTTGAATTTCCATAATGGATTTGATGATTATTCTTTAATGGCTCACCGTTTTTTACAAAACATTTCTTAAGGGCGCTTTACATTTGAAGCCACCTTTCAAAGACCCTATAGCACCTTGGGGATTTAACCTTGGTCTTGCAATGCTTAGTTCATCAGCCTTTGAGCCAGCAGCCACCTGTGACATCAAGTTTTTATCCTGGAAGACCCTCTTCCTAGTAGCTATCACGTCTGCAAGGAGAATCTCAAAGTTGCAGGCTCTCTGTGTGAAGCGGCCATATAGCATTTTCCACAAAGATAGGGTATCACTCAGAACTAATCCCTCTTTCCCTCCTAAAGTGGTGTCAGACTCCAATATCAACCAGAACATAGACTTACCAGGCTTCTTTCTAAAATTTTCCAACAAAGGAGAGTATTGTTTGCATTTGTTGGACGTCCACAGACAATTATGTTTTTATTTGGACAGAACAAAATCTTCTAGAAAATTAGACCAACTATGTTTATCCTTTTCAGGTACCAGACTGGGCAAACCAGTTTCAAAGGTCACCTTGTCAAAATAGTTGAGGGATTGCATTACATTTATATACAATCAGAATAATCTCAATCTACCAACAAAAGTTAGAGCTCATTCGATAAGAACAGTTTCCACTTCAGTAGTTTTCCATTCCAGAGCTTCTATGAAAGACATATGCACAGGAGCAACTTGGGCTACCCCTCATACCTTTATCACTCATTACAAATTAGACATGGTCTCCAGGGAAAGAGCATCCTTTGGCTCTGTGGGCTCAGGAATATCCTTCCTTAGGGCCACCTCAGATTTAAAGTAGCTGGGGACTCTGTCCCAACAGTCAAGAATGAATGAAGATTGACAACATCAGATAAAGAAGTTATGTTCTTACCATAGCATCCCATCTGTGTTGTCGCTCTTCATTCATTCTTGACATCCCACTCTCCTGCCTCCTCCTAACTCCTGGAGGTTCGAAACTAGTCCTGGGCTTGTTATAGGGTTGTTGCTCAGACAGAGCCTCCATGTTTTCTTAAGGGTAGGTAAACTCAATCTGAGGTAAAGGGAAGAGAGGCAGTATGGGTATCCTTAACTGAAGAGTTTTTTGGCTGGGGTGAGCTTGATGTAACAGCCGAGTCGGTTCCGAGGGTTACCCAACAGTCAAGAATGAATGAAGATCGACAACACAGATGGAACGTCATGGCAAAAACATAACTTGTTTTTAGAACTCTTTGTCAAGATATGAATGCTGTGCCAAGACTGCTTAGCTTATGTCTGATATGTGGAGTCATTCTGAGGTCATTTTCTGAGTCCCTGGGAGGAGTATTTTTGTTATGTATCTAATTTGTCTTTGATAATTGTACTCACTATGTATGGCTTTCAGTGACAATCACCTAAAACTTTTTCACTGGCAAGACATTTCTCAAACTCAAACCACACAGAAAAAAAACACAAACTCAGAGAATCACTTTAAAATTTGAAGGACACAAGAAACTACTGAACTTGTCTAAAGCAGTTTAAGAGAAATCTCTAATGGCATAAGCTAATTATTAGCACATCAGCAGTGCTTTAAACTATCATGAAATAATTGAGAACTTAATGAGTATAGATTTTACAAAAAACATCTGAAAGCTATGGTCTAGCATGTAATTTCTTAAAAAAATGTAAAAAAAAACAGTAGTGAGCAAATAAGTCATGTGGTTGCACCTCATATTGCACAGAAAGCAGATACTGTAACAGAGAAAGCCCCAGGCAGGAGCTAAAAATGGTAAGCCTGGCCCCTTTTCTGCTGCAAAGAGAAGATGTATCAGTATTAGGATTTTTAACTTTTAAATATTTTAAACATACCATTTCCCTTCTTATGGAATCAGTCTGACTTAATCAAAATAAACTAATAAAATATTCCTAAGATAGAAGCAGCTAATTTGTTGAAATGGCTGAAAGATTCTGGTGGTGCAAGTGAACTGCAGCTTTGACTAGTACAAATGCATTATATCTGCAACCAGTCCCATCTCAGGGGTTCTACTATACTATTTGCCAGTGCTTGCAGAAAATAACCTGCCAAGGTTTTGTGCTAAGAGCCAAATGACTCGTAGCATAGTGTGGATATTTCAGTATTTTTCCTGTGGTTACATGGAAAGTAGCATAATTCTGAAATACAAATCCATTCATTTTGAATGAACATCCATCAAAACAGGAAAGATTTCCACAGAATGTTATGGTGAGTGCTTTGCCTAAAAAATTGTACTGCCTCCTTCATCACAGATGGTTGATAGATAAGAAAGAAGGATGTAACTAATGACACACAAGCACAATGCAAATAAGGCAAAGCATGTCCTAGTTCTGGGCTGACAATCTAATTTATAGTGTTATGTGAATGTATAACTGAAGTCCACTGCTCTGTCTTGTAATAAAAGTAAAAACACCGTAAATTATTTTAATGTTTTAATAAGTAATGCAAGATACAAAGAATAGCATTAGTAGCAAAACAGTGTGCATGCTTCAGTAGCTGAGAAACAACTAGATGTACAAGTACAAAGATAGGAAATTCTGGGGATAGCTGAGAACCAGCTAAGACTGGATACTAATTGCATGTAATTCACAAACATCTGAAGCATACTTCACTACCTGAAATTGCTAAGAACATCCTTAACAAACTCTGTTTAGTACAGGAAATATGCGGTTCAAATGGGTCTATATTATTTTCCTGAAAGTTCTTTTCAGTGAACACCTTTCTGTTGACCCCTATTCAGCGAAAATCACTTCTGCGATTCACTGAACTTACCAAGGGCAACAACTGCCTCGCAACAAAAGGCAACCCAAAACCACCTAAATCAAACCCGCCCAAGTGGAGGGCTTTGCCTCCCACACCACACCTAACTATATATACCAACTCCAAGACTGCATTACAGTGGGGAAAAGGGTAGAACTGTGCGGTCGGCTAACTACTTTCTTGCACTTGGTAAATTCAGTGAATCGCGGAAGTGATTTTCACTGAATAGGGGTCGACGGAAAGGTGTTCGCTGAAAAGAACTTTTGGCGAACTAATATAGACCTGGTTCAAATCAAATATTTTGAACACTTAAAACTGTATATATTTTGATTGTGCACCAGTTAGAAGGTTATCATTTCAAAACCTCAGTGTAATTTTCTAACTAATAAGGCCAGGGTGGATGACCAAGTCCTTAGGAGAAATAGGGCATTATTGTTCCTTTCCAAAAAAAAAATCACCAGTATATAACAGTTTTCTCAAGCAGTGGTACACCCTTTCTTGTGTAGAGTGTCTGGGAGCATGGCTGTTAGGTACATCTGAAGAGTCTGAATAATGTTTGGCTTCTGTCGTAACAAGCATAGGTAAGTGTCATTTGTGATGTTCAGTCACCATGCACACATTAACAAGTTTCTCAAGTATATCTTTTACAGGTATATCTGATGTTTCTGGTAGAAAATGTGGGAATCTCTGTGCTTCTTAATGATCATTGCATGCATATCTCTCAACTGTACAGATTTTTGCAGAATGTCCAGATTTTTGCCTCATATTTTTGGTCCATTTTAAAAGAAATTGTGGTTTTCTGGCAAACTAGTGGCAAATCATTTAAGATTGAAGTTAGAAAATAATGTCAGACATTTGAGTTTCAGGCTTCATACCCTTCAGAAAATGCATGCTAATGCAAAACCTGTCAGTCTATCAACTTTAAATCAACTACGGAGTGCAGTCACACGAAGAAGGATCCAAAAGTTAAAATTCCACTTTTAATGCTCAACCACGAAAAACATACTTCACATTAACGCTCTTCACAAAAAAATATAGCGTTTTCGTCTCCACACTGGACTTCATCAGATGATAATTCTAATTAATCACACATTATTTATATACCTCAATTACCACAAATAATCCAATAAAAAAGCTTCAATTGAATTTGAATACACCAATCAATTTACATTTTAGGCTCATAAATATTCATAAATACTTCATCGTCTATCAACTTTCTTGGATTGTAAGAGCAATACTTAAAACATTGTCCCTATTTTTGGGCCTTTGTCCCACTTTTATTTATGGATTTGTCCAGATTTCTTGCTTTAAGAGGTTGAGCGGTATGATGATTGCATGTCTTTTTCAGGTGCATAGACTTTCTAAGAACCTTGGTCTGTTACGACTGACATGCTTCCTTACAAATGAACTCTGACCAGTGACAACAGCTTAAGTTTCCAAATGACTGTACCTGACTCCCAAGTATCCATTCAGGACCATAACTGTAGTTCTTCATGCTGACTCCAGAATCAGGTATAAAACATTTTAACTTTATTGAAAATCTATTTTTAAGGCCATTGTTTTCTTTGGATGTTTGCCTTCAGACATGGAAGAAGCAAGTTATATGTGGATCACAGTCTTTGTGACATAAACATTTCTGTTGCAGCCAGACAACATGATCTGTGGAGAAATCTGCAACTGAGCAGAAATTATGACAATATTGTTTCTAGGGTTTCACCATTCACTTTCCTCCTCCTCTCATTCAGGTCTGTACAACCCTTTGTATCAGATCATTAGATGAAACTAGAAATGCTGGAGTAATTACATGATGAATTTCATTTTTCTTTATAATGTTTGCAGATTCTGCAGTACTAAAACAAGATTTATCAAACAAAAGCATTTCTGGAATCTAATGTATGTTAATGTTTGTTTCAGTTTTTCAGAGTTTGTTAAGTAAAGTGCCAGAATTCCTGGAATACACATCCATCCAGTTTGAATGAGCATACAACAAAACTGAAAGCATTGTTTAAAGAATGGGCAAGCTCCATTAACCTGCAGGTAGACCACAGCTATTCAAACCATTGCCATATGTGTAAAGGTACATATTGTGATCATTTACTATTTGCTCAGCATTTTTCATGCATCTTTAATTCTCTTTCTTTATGCCAGTCCACCGTACAGAGATACAGTTAAGCTAAACCTTCCATTTTGGACCTTCCAGAATGATGTTGATGCAACATTTTCAGTATAATGCAAAGCCATTATGGAAGGTCTATGACTCTAAACCCGCTGAGTATTCAGCCATCTCCCCCATTTAATGTTACTGTTCTGGAACTATATGACATAAACTTGGCCAGTTATTTTAGGCAAACCTTTCAACTCATTCATGCATTTGTGACAAAAATTACTTCTTTGTTAGCCTAGTATTTAATTTGTTCAGTCTGTACTGGTACATTTTCTGCAACATTTAGTCTCAATACTTAATAAAATCTGTCATGGTTTGTGACCTTTCATCGTACAGATAAGGTGTTCATTACATCAACACTGGCATAACAAATTGGCCTAAATTTGAGGAGTATCATCTGTTGGGATGGAAATACTTCATGTGATGCTTTTTAATACACATCTTTTTTGTTTATATACAGTTTTGTGTTTAAAAAGCACTTTTTCCCCACAGCTTCACTTTCAGAAGCTCTATGCTTTATTTCTCATAGGTTCATAGCTAAATACTAGCCTAACTGCCCTTGAGGGCCATTTTAAGCCTAGCCAGTTTTCACAATGAGCTGTTACAGAAGAAATTTCCAGAACCTTCACCCATTCAGTCCCAATCACAGATTAATTTTGTTCAGTTAACTTTTTTCTCCAGCAAGTTTAGGCAAGTACCTTTAGCTATTATCAAAGGCAAGTGTTCCTTATAAAGTGACTTTCATGTTAGCAATTTCTGTTACATTTCATATGTTCTCCTGTATAAGTTTTCAATAGAAGATTATTCAGGTGTAAAACTGGGTTTGTTTGTTATTTTACTGAATGCCATTTCAATGTAATGGCTTCATTGCTCCACGTATCACTCCCCACTCTCACAATTCATAGGATTGTCTTCTTTTTTTTCACACGTACCAAGGATGAGTTAATGTTTGGCAGATGGGAAGCTTTTGTGCTTTGTAACGGACGTGTTTGCAGTGGTCACACTGTACTTTCCTTCTCAGCAAGAACATGTGGCCAGTCAGTACTAGACTTCATTTCAAGTATTTCAACACATGCTTTCTCACAATCTTTATTTATCGTAATTTTATAGGCCTTTGCTATGCACCTCATTTTACCACAAGTGTGGCATTTTTCATGCTTAACCTTGCGTTGAGAAGCTGGATGCTAAGTATGAAGTCATATGTGACTGGTTTTAACTATGTAGAAATGTGAGTTAGCCACATCCTCTGCAGCTGTTAGGGTCTCCTCAGTGGGCAAGGAAGAACCACTCTTTTTTGTTCCTGGGAGAGGGAACAGTGTAGACTTCCCTGTTTTGTCGGAATGTTTTGCCCATCCCTGTGGAAGCTGTTGCTGCCATTAATAACACATTAGTCTCATTTTTCCTGTCAAAAAGAAACAGAAAACCAAACATGTATCTACTCCTCCTCCTCAAATTTCCTTAGACAGGCATAGTCTACTGGGTCTGGGTCAGGATTTAATTCAGGCTGTTGGTCCTTCTTATATGAGAGAAGAATACCTCCTTTCGTGAAGAGAATCAAGATTCTGAATCTGGACAGGAGGATGAACGGACAGATATAGGGTTTTCTCCTCAGATTTCTGATTGAGACTCAGAGGGGAGCAGGGTTTCTGATTCTCCTTGTGGGAGGTTTTCTTTCTCTGAGACTATTTCCAGAATGTTTCACTGTTTTCAGTTGGAGTACACTGAGGCTTTTCAGTCCCTCAAAAAATACAATAAGCTGTTACAGAAGGAATTTCTAGAACCTTCATCCACTCCTCCAATTCTGTCAGCTTTGGAGGATGTGTGTGTCACTTCCTGCAATTTTCTCTGATAGTCAGCCAGGTGTCCCCTAAAAGGCAGATAGAATGTATAAAGTTTCTCAGTCTTAAAAGTTTTTATACACTCTTCCCAAACCTCACTAAGCATCTATAGCTTTAGTTAATCCTACTGCCACTAAACATTTAGAAAATTCCAATCCTACTCTTTCTAATAAGAATGGGAAGATTACTGATAAGTATGGGGAAAAGGGTGTATACTTCTGTAACTTTGATTTTCAGAATTTGTAATTGGCAGGTTTGTATGTTAAAGTTTATTCTAATTGTGATAGTATTAGTAATGTTTTGTCTGCAGTTTCTTCTTGTGAGGAAAGTGTGCCTTAAATAATTTAGTTTCCTCAGTTGTACAAGTCACTATTCATTGTTTGCAGTGTGTGTGTGCATGTGTGTGTGTGCGTGTATGACTCAGTTGATACTTCTACAAGGGCTATGGCTACTGGTACTGTTTTAAGGAGGTTTGCCTGTCAGCATTTTCAGAACCTGTCATATGACCAGAAGATAAAAATGATATTTTAAATTCTCCTTTGGATAGAGATTTAGTTTTTGGTTCCTCTGCATGCATAGATGATCAGAAAGTGTGATGAAAGGGGTAAGCTGATACAAAGAATCTCTAAGATTTTTCACCCCTCCTTTTCCAAATTTTCTAATGGATTCTCTAACTTCTCATCTAGTTTTGGCAAACAAACAAAGTGAATAGTCTCAACAAAATGTAGGATCTGATGTTGTTTATCTTTGTCTGATTCACCCTTTGAGTTTGTCAGATCTGACTGGATCTGACCTCAGTGCCTTTTTGAAGCTTATGGATTCAGGGCTCTGACTCCTTCGTTATCTATAATTACCCCCACGCTGCCTTAGTACCTCAGATCTTATTTACCACCTGAAGCATCCAGATGTGTATCTGAGGACTCTTTAGAAGAAAATAATTTTATATTTTTTCAGATGCTTTTTCCTCCTCTCCTTTTCTATTGATAATTCTAACTAAATAAGATATAGTTTGTTGAGTTATTGGTATACAGTTAGTAAAAAAAAAAAAAAAAATAAGACATAGTCTTGTAAACCAGTCAGTCCTCCATTTCCTACCTAGATTAACATTTATTGAGTAGAGCTGTGTTTTTTTTCTTTTTTGTTTTGTTAATTAGAAGCAAGTACTCTTTCAGTGCTATTTGTGTGGCTTTTATTAATAGTATTAATATTAATATTTTGTACTTGTAGTATAGGGATTATTTCTTTATCTCCTGCCTTAATATAATGTGTTTTTGCTTCTATGGCTGAAAAAGTTCAAGGTTATAAAAAGTCCTCAGCCTGTGGGCACATAATTCCCCTATAGGACATCCAGTCCTTGTGTGTGCATTGTTTGGGTGCTGCACACCTAGATGTTGACTACGATGCCTCTGCCTCCTTTGGCACCAAATCCATTAAAACTAGGAAATAGAAGTTAATTTTAAAAGGTCTCACTCCCCTTCAGACAGGGTCTTTCCAAACTACTGCTTCTGCTTTGATAGCGTCTCCAAGCAAGAGAATAGACAAGCCTAAATTGAAAGAAAAGGAAGGACCAAAAGAAGGAGTAGAGGAAAAGACACGTGAGAAGCAAAGAAAAGGTCCATGGACCCAAGAGATTTCTTGGGTCTGGATCCTAAGATGCCTCGGAAGTCTGATCCAACAGTTCCTTGGATCTGATCTTCCTCTCCATGGCTATGTCTTACCCTGGTACCAGTGAACCTGAAACTTCACTCACCAGTTCCTCAAGAGAAGAGATACACCAGACCATCCTCACTGGCATCATCATTGAGTTCTGCCCGGTCGTCAAGAAGCTTTACAGAGATGGATGTCATTAGAATTATGAGAAAGATCTTGAGAACCCAGATTCAACTTGGGGTGCTGTTGGTGCCTTCCACTATGAAACTCCCTGGGTACAGGTCCAACATCCCTTCCTCTGTTATCACTGGTACTGGTCTGCTATTCGGGTTCAGGTCCCATGGATCCAAGCTCCTCCAGTGCGCCTTTATTGGAGCCAGCAGTTTGAACAACTTCAACACCAGCAGCATGTTTGACTCTCCTGACTGTGATGCATTTGGATCAGGATGAGTCTCAGAGCTGAAACGTTGACCCAGAGGCTTGGGAAGGTGAGTCAACTCTGAAGTTTCCAGAACAGTCTATACCCCTCAGGGCCTTGGCTGTCGAAAGCTTGGGTCCGAAGTTGGTCTTGGAGCAAAGAATTGTCAGGATGGGGAAGTCTCCTTCATACATGGATGGTGGGAGGATTCCCCTGGCTCTGATTATGGCTCTGGCCTTTAAGGCCTTTGAAAGGATTTTGGCCAGAGCTAAAGATAAGGCATTATCCTCCTGCTTGGCTGTGTTCCAACCTCACATGAGAACTGGTTCTCCCTCCTATCATTCTAGTGAAGAAGGACAGTCAATATCAATAGGTCCAGAGGTCACTCACTGTGTAAATTCCTAGTCTGATTTGGACCCTTTTGATGTTTGCCCTAGGCAGGGTCACAGAAAACAGAAGCACTTGGACTCATCAATCAAAGAAGATAAAAACATAGATGAGGGTGAACGTTCCCCTAGATTTCCTTTAGAAGACATCACCTTTGGTGATATCCTTGAGTTGATGAAACAAGGAAGGGGGTGGTCCACTGATCCTTCACCAGACAAATCTGTACTCTTCAAAGCCTTTGTTGCTGGCTCTTCTGCATCATGGGTTGCACTGTCCGCAGATCCCCTTATAGCTCTGTGGCTCAGCGGGCTTGAAAAGACACTGATGTAGTGGAACCAATTCCAAAAAAGTCATTTAAGATTTTGGTAGCTGAGAAGGACAGGGAGCACCAGAGAAAAGGTCCACCAGTAGATGCCATGGTCATAGTAGGAGCCACAAAAAAGGATGTGTCCAAAGAAAGTTTTTCTGTCCATCCCCCTTATAGGGAATCAAGGGCTTTGGACAGGTTTGAGAAATGGGGATATGCTTCAGTGACATTTGCCCTCAGAGCACTGAACTGTTTAGCTCACATCATACATTTGCAGAGGCACTTGACCAAATAACTTTCCAGGTCACGCTCTGGTAACTTATCAGCAGATGTTCAGAAGAATGGGGACACCCAACTGTCTGCCCTTCAATCTATGTAACCATCCATTTGCTATCAAATGTAGCAGATAGTACATGTAGGGCAGCAGGCACCAGCATCACAATGCACCAGAATGTTTGGATGCACCTTTGCAACTTCATGGAAGGCTTTAAAATTTCCTTTATTAATGCCCTCTTTGATGGTTCCACACTCTTTGGACCAAAAGTAAAGGATACACTGACTAAAAGTGGACATGATGACCCTTTCTGTCATAGAAATTAATTTCCCCACCCCCAAGAACATTTTCTAGGAATCCGAGAGGTGGCAAGAAAATGTGGTTAAGGAAATCAAAAGGTTATCACCACAAAACTCCTGGAGACAGACCTCCCCTAGGCAGTAAGTTATCCCAGAGGCAGAGGCGGACTGCATAATCAGTTTTTGTAGTCCCTTCACCAAGAGAATCCTACTAGCAATTCTGAAAAGTTGGCCAACTGCTACACTCTGGAGGCATTTGGGGGGATGCTTATCCCTCTGTCCACAAACCTGACAGAACACCACCACAGATTCCTGGGTGTTAAGGATAATAACCAGAGGCTACTTAATTCCCTTTCTTACCCACAAAGAAAAAGAAAAGGATTCCCAATGTACCATCCAGTCAATGGGAAACTGCATCCACAGAAGTCTCCAAGCTGCTAGAAAAAAATCATCCAGCAGGTCCCGCTAGACCAGTTAGAGTTCAGAGTCTATACCAGATTCCTTTTACTACCAGAAAGACAGAGGACATCAGATCAATTTTGGATTTAAGTATTCTCGATCAGTTTGTGAAACAGTCAGAATTCCAGATGGTCACATTTCAGTCCATACTACCTCTTCTAAGAAAAGATGATTGGATGTGCTCTATATGTAGATCTCCAAGATGCCTACTATCACATAAAAATACAGCTGCAATCCCAGTCCAGTGCACTGTCCTTTAGTCTCACCACAGCCTCTAGGGCAGTAGTGGCAGCTCATCTTTACCCGCTATGGATCTGAAGATTCCCCTACCTAGATGATTGGCTCCTTACCACTACTTCCAGTGATCTACTGCTTCAGCATGGGAACCTTTTGCTCCAGTTGATACTCAACCTTTTGGCATAACAGTCAGTCAGTCCTAGAGGCAGTTAACTCATTATATCTGAGTGATGCCTCCAGGTGCATCTGCAGTTAACTCCTACTGACATCTTAAGGCATCAAATATTGCTTGTTCATATTTGCACCAGTAATTCTGAAACCATGTTATGTACAAGGTTTTAAAATATTTCATCTTAAAGCTTACACAATGGCAAACTCAACTGCATTACTATTTGACCTCTGTCTAGTGCAGGCAAATGTATAATCTGATGTTGTCAGTCTTCATTCATTCTTAACAGATGGTTTCATTTCCGACTTCTCAGAACTGACACAGCCATTGTACATCTCGCGCCAGCCAAAAACTCTTGAGCTAAGGTTCTACTCACAATGCCTCTCTCTCCATTACCTCAGATCTCATTTGTCGCTCTGAAAATTAGATGCATCAGCCAATACTCTCAACTAAGTGCCTTATTATACTTTCTATATAGCTAATTTTGCTTAAAAACTTTCTGACTTGGTATATTTGATACTTCACTTCTATTCCCTTGAGTGTGTAAGTGCTTTTTCGTATTAATCTACACACCCTTTTACCTAACGATATTTCTCGTTACCATCGTTGGTAATTTGTTTTTGTTTTTCCTCTATCTCCTTTTTACCTTTTGGTAACTCTTGGATCTCATTGTTGGTATCTTTTCACTTTTCCCTTCCTTAACTTTTTAGGTAGTCCTTGAATAGACTTTTACGTTTAATATATTTTTTCTGCCTTTCTTCGTGTGTGTGTATGTGTGTGTGAGTGTGTGTGTGCATGTGTGTGTGTGTGTGTGTGTGTGTGTGTGTGTGTGTGTGTGTGTGTGTGTGTGTGTGTGTGTGTCAGTTTGAAATGGCAGATAGACAAAAAGGGACATCAGGATTTAAACAATGCCAAGATTGTGGTAGAAAGATGTCCAATTCAGATGGGCATCTTTCCTGCGTATACTGTTTGGGTGCACCCCATCTAGACATTGGATGTAAGATCTTCCAGGAATTCAGTGCCTGTACACTGGCAAGCAATGCAACAAACTGATTTTGAAAGACTTGTTCAAATGCAGCATCAAAAAAGCCCACTCTAAGCCAGAGACGTCTAAATTGTCAAAACCCGACTCTACAAAGAGAAGCCATTTTGTGAGCCATTTTGTGCTGGCCTCACCATCGGCACAAGGCGTAAAATCGCACAAGTCACCAGTTCCATCTGTGTCTTCAGAAATGAGGGCAAAAGTTCATAAAATGACTGAAAAATTACCTTTGCCACTGACGGTTTAGTCCATCGGTAGCGAAGGTTACTGCACCGATACTGGCTACTTCGGCACCGACCACTTCTTTGGCACCAACAATTTTTTCTGCACCAGCTTAACTCACGTCTCATTTGGTTTTGGCTTCCCCCTCTGCACAGCAACCTATGGTGCTGAAAGTTGAGACATTTGTACCTCCCAGGACTAAGTATTCCCCTTCTGTGGACACATTTTTTTGGTCAACTCCCCAACCTTTTCATTGATAGGCCAGAGTCTTCCTCAGGAATGTCAATCCATTCATCCATAAATCTTTCTGAAGTGGACATCGTTAGATTGGTGGACCAGCTTTTGGCAGCCAGGGATTTCCCCGCACCTATGCACACCTCTCTCCCTACTGGAGCTGAGGCATATTGTCCAAGGATTCTACCAGACTTCCCTCCTTCGACCTCCTTCCAAAGTTTGGAGCCCACCACTTCGACTAACCCAGTATCAGCTGTCTCAGTGCTGATGGTAGACCCTTCCTCGGCACTGGGGTCATCTCTGATGTCTTTGCAGCCCTGGGACCATGGTTTGGCTGTTGGCTCTTGGAGCTTCTGTATGTTCTGGTTATTTCTGTGATGCCATCTTTGGCTCTTGGGACCCTGGTGGTTTCAAACCTTCCCCCGGCTCCTGTTTTGGAGGGTGGCTTTTCAGAGCAGGGTGTGACCACGGTTCTGGGGTTCTCTTTCTCAGTTCCAGGCTACCATCCCTCTTCAGGTGGGCCTGCCTTCCAGATCATGGAGAGAGCTTTAGCCTCAGCAAGGCTCCCAGCTGGCTCCTTCTATGTTGGAGTGTCACATTTTTGTATCCTCTGGTTCACAGCTGTCACAGTCTATTACAATGAGACACTGAGCACAGGAACTGCAAGGCATCACTGTTCAGGGCCCCTTCTCTTCGGAGTCTTCCTCAGAATTCTCTGCTGAGGAGCTACCCTGTAAGAGGACTTGCAAGAGGAAGCATCTGATTTTCCAGAAGAATCTGTCACGGAAGAAATGGATTACGATGAAAGGGAGGGTCCACTCCTCCCCGATCACCAGCGAAGATGTATCCTTTGGACACATCCTAAAAATCCTAAAACAGAGGGGTGATTGGAAGCCCTCAAACCCATCCTCTGAGGAATCTGTGTTCTTGGAAGCTTTTCATGCCCACCCATCTACTTCCTGGGTGACCCTGTCTGCTGACAATCTAATTAAGCTGATTGTTCAGTGGGTGTGGAAGGCTTCTGATTTCATGGAGCCCATTCCCCGGAAACCAGATAAAATTTTGACAGCCTCAAAAGACCAGCCACATTGGACAAAGGGTCTAGCAGTAGATGCCATGGTGGCAGTGGTGGCCACCAAAAAGGAACTTGCCAAGAAAAGTCTTACTGTCCATCCTCCTAACTGAGAGTCTAGAACGATGGACAGGTTTGGGAAGTGAGTCTTTGCATCATCGACCTTCGCTATTAGGTCTTGGAATTTCATGGTGCACTTCACTACACACCAAAGGGATCTGATAACTCAGCTTTCAGACACCCTTGCAGGAGCTGTGTCTGACAAGGTTCAGGATAAGGCTGTCTCTCAGCTTGCCACCTTGGAGTCTATCTCAAACTTGCCTTTGTGGCTCATTGCTTATGCAACTGAAGGGACGTCTAAGGCAGCGAGTACTGGGATAGCCATAAGGCACCATTCCTGGATGCACTTGTGTGGCTTCTCAGAGCCTTTGAAGTCTCCCTTTGTCAATGCTCCTGCTGACGGTTCCTCTTTATTTGGCCCTAAAATTAGAGACACACTAGCCAGGTGTGAAAAAGATGGAAAGACCCTTTCTGCTGTGATATGGGGGGAGTGGGAAAATGTGGTTCAGGAAATCCCAAGAGCCTTTTCTAGACACACGTGGTGAGTACTACCCCTGGGGTAGAGGTGGGAACTCTACTGGAAGACACCCTCCCCCTGACAGAGGGGGTCCACATAATCAAGGCTCCAGAGATTCCTTTTTCAGACAACCCTATCAGTGCTCCTAAATGGCAGCCTGATTGCTTACCTATGGAAGCAGTTGGGGAAAGATTTTCAATGCACCAAACAGCCTGGCTCACGATAACCTCAAATACTTGGGTGCAGAGAATTATCACCAGAGGTTACCAGATTCCCTTCAATTTTTTACCAAAGTTCCAAAAGTGAATCCCCAATGTTCCACTCAGTCAGTGGGATCTAGCAGCAGTAGAAATTCAAAAGCTGCTCCAAAAAAGAGTCGTACAAGAAGTCCCACCAGACCAAATAGGATCCGGATTTTACTTGAGATTCTTTTTAGTGTCAAAAAGACAGGGGACTGAAGACCAGTTCTAGATCTCAGCCTACTGAATAAGTTTCTTCAACAGACAAAATTCTGGATGGTCATGGTTCAGTCTGTCCTTCCCTTTCTGGAGAAGAATGATTGGATGTGCTCTGTAGACCTTCAGGATGCATATCACCACATAAAGATGGACAAATACTCCAGAAGATACCTCCACTTCCTGTTGGGAGCCAGTCATTACCAATTCTGAGCACTGCTCTTCGGTCTCCTCACAGCCCCCAAGTGTTCACCAAATGCATGGCAGTGGTAAAAGCTCACTTGAGTCTACGAGGATTCCGAGTGATTCCATACCTAGCCAACTGTCTCCTTACCTCTTCTTCCAGGCTTTTACTGCTTTACACAACAGACTTCATACTACAGCTCACCAAGTCGTTAGACATTTCAACCAACAAGGAAAAGTCAAAGTTGACTCCTACACAGGATCTAGAGTTCATAGGAGCAAGACTAAATACAGTTTCTTGTGTAGCCTCCCTTCCCAACCACAAGCTGCTAAAGCTAAGATCGCAAGTTCAAGCAATCATTTCCCAAAACAAGGCTTCTGCTCACCTGGTACTTTAGACTCTGGGAACCATGGCAGCGACTATAACCTTAGTACCATTAGCAAGGTACCACATGAGGCTGCTTCAATGGCTGCTGGCATCACAATGGTTGATTCTAACCCATCCAATGTCTCATCCATTTCTGCTAACAAATCACTGTGAAAAGGTTTTATCCTGGTGGATGAAGTCAGAAGAAAATCTATGGGATCATACCTTTTCTCCCTCTCTGCCCAAAGCCATAGTGACCACAGATGTTTCCCAGATGGGGTCAGGGGGCATTATCTGGGAAACACTATTCAAGGCACCTGGTTCCTTAAGAGGCCAATTTGCACATCAACATCCTAGAATTGAGGGCAGTGCTTTTAGCATTGCAAGTGTTCCACTCTATACTTCCAATGGAGACAGTTGCAATGCAATCAGACAACATGTCAGTAGTAATCTGGTACATCAACAAGCAGGGGGGAAGCAGATCCTACCCACTATGCTGGGAAGCCCTCAGGATTTGGCAGTGGGCTATCACTTCCAACCACTTTCTGATAGGAATGCATATCCCAGGAAACTCCAACATGATTGTGGGCAAACTGACCAGATGCATCCTTCTGCCTCACAAATGGTCTCTCAACCACAACATAGCGATGAAGTTCTTTTGTCATTGGGGCCAGCCTTGCTGCAATCTTTTTGCTTCTCACATAAACAACAAATGTAGCAGCTACTTTGCCCCAATTCTCCCACACGGGGAGTCCCTGAGAAACGCACTTCTCCTCGATTGGCCCCCAGGATTACTTTATGCCTTCCCCCCACACCACTAATCCCCCAGTTTTTGAGGAAAGGTCAGAGGTCGAGAAGCAAAGTAATTCTCATTGCACCCTATTGGCCCTGCCAAGTCTGATTCCCCTTTTTTTGGCCTCATCTGGTTCACCGCCCTTGGATTCTGGACCCAGCTCTGGACCTGCTATCTCACCCACAGGGCTTGGTGCATCCCAGTCTCCAAAATCTCAAGCTGATGACTTGCTATCTCCAATTCCAGTAATTGCCAGGCAGAATAACTTACCTTCTTCTGTACAAAAGATTCTTCTGGCTTCCCATAAACCACCCACTAGAAAACTTTAACTTAGAAAATGGAAAAGATTTTCAATTTAGACCTATACAAATAACATAGACCCCTTTTCAGCATCAGTTGATAAGGTCCTGGAATATTTAGCGTGATTATTTTAAATGGGAACTTCTACTTCACAACAGTTAAGGTTCATTTAGCAACTATTTCCTATTTTCATAATGGATTTGATGATCATTCCTTGATGTCTCATCATTTATGCAAAACGTTTCTTAAAAGTGCTTTACATCTAAAACCCCCATTCAAAGACCCAGTAGCATCATGGGATTTGACTTTAGTTTTACAGTGCCTAGTTCAACAGCCTTTTTAGCCAGCAGCTACTTGTGACCTCAGATTTTTGTCTTGGAAAACCCTATTCCTGGTGCCTATCATGTCTGCCAGGAGAATTTCCAAATTACAAGCTTTATGTGTGAAGCATCATTTTTCACAAGGAGAGAGTGTCGCTAAGAACCAACCTGTCCTTTCTCCTCAAAGTGGCATCAGCATCTAATATTAACAAGTTTATAGACTTGCTAGTCTTCTTTCCAAATTTTTCAAACAAAGGTGAATACTGCTGGATGTCCACAGACAATTACGTTTTTTACCTGGACAGAACAAAATCTTCTAGAAAATTGGACCAATTATTTGTATCCTTTTCAGGACCCGGCTTGGGTAAACTGGTGTCAAAAGTTACCTTATCAAGATGGCTTAGGGATTGTGTTACCTTTGTCCATAATCAGAATAAACTCAAACTACCTGCTCCGGTTAGAGTGCATTCCACCAGATCTGTTTCCACATTCGCTGTCTTTCATTCCAAGGCCTCCATGGAAAAAATATCTGCAGTTGCAACATGGGCTACTCATCATACCTTTATCACTCATTATAAATAAGATATGGTCTCCAGGGGAAGAGCATCTTTTGGCTGTATGGTATGCAGGAATAGCCTTCCTTAGGGCCGCCCAGGATCTAGAGTAGCTGGGGACTCTGTCCCATCTGTCAAGAATGAATGAACATTGACAACATCAGAAAAAGAAGTTATGTGAAGTTATATATGTTGCTGGAAGGCGCAGAGGTGCAGTGGTAGCATTGTTGCCACACAGCTAGAGGTTCTCCGGTTCGATTCTCGGCTGGAGTTCCTTCTGTGTGGAGTCTGCATGTCCTCCCTGTGTTTTTGTGGGTTTCCTCCGGGTGCTCCGGTTTCCTCCCACATCACAATGACATGCATCTGGAGCATTTCTCCATGGGCCTCCACTGAAACTTGGCTTTGTTCCAAGTTGGACTTTCCCTGTTAACAAATGTTATATAAATAAATAAAAATAAATAAAATGTCCTTACCATAACATTCCATCTGTGTTGTCAATTTTAATTCATTCTTGACATCCCACCCTCCTGCCCCCTCCGACAGACTCCTGGAGGATTGGACCTTGTCCTTGGAAGTTATAGGGTTCTACCTTAGACAGGGCTTCTGTATTTTTTATACTAGGCTGCAAACTCAATCTGAGGTAATGGAGAGAGGGGCATTGTGGGATGAGCCTTAGCTCGAGAGTTTTTGGCTAGTGTGAGCTGTATAACAGCCGAGTCGGTTCCGAGAGGTTGGAATCTAACCCATCTGTCAAGAATGAATGAAGACTGACAACACAGATGGAACGTTATAGCAAGGACATAACTTCTTTTTAACTGTTGTTTTTATTATAATATTAATTTATATAGATATAATTTCAATGTTTTTCTAAATATCCCAACAATCTAGTGACACAGACAGAAGACAGTACAAGGTTCTTGGTCACATCTAGAAGCCAGTCTTCACATCATTGAAGGAGGTGAGGGTGGTCCTCCTAACACTGCATGCCTTTCAGGACTTCTTCCCAAGAGTATGATTTCTGTCCAGACAGACACAATGTCTGTAGTCAGGTATATCAGCAAACAAGGAGGAACCTGATCATATCCTCTTTGCTGAGAAGCCATGGGACTGTGGCAGTGGGTGATGTCTTTGCATCAAATGTTTATATCAAAGCACATCCCAAGAATATCTAATGTACTAGTGGACGAACTGAGCAGGTCAATATTTATGCCACAGAAGTGGTCCCTCAACCAAACGGTGACAACAAAGATTTTCAGCTGCTGAGGCCAACCTTGCTCCAGTCTCATCACATCCTACCTGAACAAGTGTAGCAGTTATTTTGTCCTGATTCCCCCCACAGGAACAGTGACTGAGGGATGCTCTAGTCCACAAATGGAACCAGATCTCCCCTACGCCTTTCCCGTAATACTCCTAATAACAAAATTCATTCAGAAAGCCAGAAGGTGCAAGACCAGAGTAATCCTCATTTCTGCTTTTTGGCTCCAGCAAGTTTGGTTCCCCTTCCTGTGGCCTCATCTAGTACATCCAGCTTGGATGTTAGATCAGTATCCCAATCTATTGAGTCATCCATCTGGATTGCATCTTCCATAGTAAATATCCAAGAGACTGACCACTTGGTTCCTCCAGCTTCAACTAAATCCAGAGACACCAAGCTTTCTACATCGATGGTCGCCATTATAACAGCTTCTCAAAAACAGTCCACCAAAGAGATATGCCACAGTAAATGGAAAAGGTTTTTCATTTTGACCTTGTGAAAGAATTTAGATTATTTCTCAGCACCTCTTCCTTCTAGTTTGGAAGTTTTGAAAGAACTATTTTAAAATAGTTCCAGTTGTTCTACTATCAAAGTACACATGGCTGCTATTTCTAATTTTTAGGTAGGACAAAATGACACATCCATAGCATCTCTGAAAACTTCAAAAGGCCTTCTTCAAGGGAACTTTCTTGATAAGACCTTCAATAAAGGACCCATTCCCTCCTTGGGATATTACAATCTTGCTTGAAGCCTTGACTCACCCCCACCCTCTTTCATCCAGCAGCTTTTGTGATCTAAAGGTCCTTTCTTGGAAGACAAATTTCCTTGTTGCAATCACTTCAGCTAGAAGAATTTCTGAACTACAAACACTTTCTTGCAAACCACCTTACTTAGTTCTGAATGCCACTCTGTCTTTATGAAAAACTAACTCACCCTTTCTCCCTAAGATGGCATCCAAATTAAATCTAGGGTTATCCTTACAAAATCCAGAGCTCATTATACAATGGCGGTAGCTACCTCTTCAGCCTTTATGAATAGATTTCCTATTGATATAGTGCAGTAGCAGCTTGATCCACAATTCACACCTTTGTGTCTTTATAAACTGGATGTACAATCTAGATCACATTCCACCATCCTCAGGAGCATCTTTCCTTGATATCACCCAGGTAATGAGTGGCTTGGGAATCTGTCCCAAAGGTGGAATTGGATGAAACTAGACAATGGATACTAACCTTATGTACTTACCATAATGATAGATCTGTGTTGTCTTATTCAACATCCGTCCTTCCTTGCCCCTTATGATACTGTCACTGGCAGCTTCTGGTGACCAGTTGGTCCTCACCCAAGACAACTATTTGTGCTGTTTCTTTGCTTGTACCTTTAGGTACGTTTGTTTTCTAGTCTAATAAATTTGGATAGTTATACAGAAAATGTATACGTATATGTGTGTGTATATATATATATATATATATATATATATATATATATATATATGAGGCAAATAGCAATAAATCCAGGCCTCCCTTCCCTCTCCATTGTCCAAAGCAGTCAATCACAGTAGACACCTATGTCTTTGCTTGGGGAGCAGTGTTAGGAGGGATAAACATGCAAGGTGTGTGGGACACCAAGGCCAGAGGCAAATGCATAAATATAAAAGTGATGCTTGCCCTGATGAAAGGCAGTCAACTCTGAATAATCTTTGATTCTCCAGGACCTCTTCAAGTTGTTACAGACAGTACCACAATCATGCTGTACATCAACAAGCAAGGGGCAACCATGTTGTACCCCATGTGCAGACTAGCCATGTTAGCTTGGGATATAGCTTCACAGCAATGTCTCACTTTATGGGCATCCTACATTCTGTCAGAGAAAATTGTTTTGGAACAAGCTCAGCAGGATATGGGACACCCTCATGAATTGAAACTAGACCAAGGGGTCTTCCAAGATTTGATCCATCTGTGGAGATTTCCTCAAGTAGACATATTTGCCTCCTGTCTGAACAATCAGCTGGCATGATTCTGCTCCAGGTCTCCATGCAAGAAGCCCTGTTAGAAAGATACATTTTATTTTCCTTGGACAGGAATGTTCTTGTATGCTTTTCCACTGATATCCAGGGTTCTTCTGATGATTCAGAAGAAGTCCCCCAAGATCATTATGGTGACTCCCTTCTGGCCCGAGTATCAGGGGTTCTCCCTTCTTTTGGAAATGGCCACTGGCAATTACCACAAGCTTCCTCACAGACTGGATCTACTCCACACAAGAACAGGTGTGTTTGATCCACCCCAGTCCCAGTCAACTTCAGCTAACTGCTTGGATGTTATGGTCTTAAATCCCTTTAGGTACCTTTTTTTTAATAAAGTATTTTGAGGAAACTGGTCCATCTTTTTGTTGTTCCTACTTCCTTTACTTATCTGTTTACTGAGGAAGTAGAGCAGGTACTAACTGAGGCAAGAAAGCCTGCTCCTAGGAAATCACATAGCAAATGGAAAAGGTTTTCAGGTTGGTGCCAACAACATAACAGAACCCATTCATGGCTAGGTGTTCAGTAATTTTACAATATATGTGTGAATTACTATCATATGGTGTTTATTACTCCTCCATTAAGGTTCATTTATCAGCCATTTCAGCATGTCTGCCTATGGATCCTCTTCTTTCAATGTATTTTAAAGTCAAAGTGTTTTTGGAAGGGGTTTTGCATAAGAGGCCTGAAAGAAAACCAGTGGCCCTTCTTTGGGCTCTTAATTTTGTGTTAGAGAAATAAAACTAACACTCGTACAACTTGGGCCATCTACCCTGGCTGATTTGAGGTTCTTAACATGGAAAACAGTTTTACTGATTGCTCTGATTCCTGTAAGAAGAGTATCTGAGATGCAAGCCCTTATGGTGAGTTAGTTCTATCTTATTTTCCACAGAAACAGGGTTTTTTGAGAACTGCTCCTTCTTTTATGCCTAAAGTGTTTTCAGAATTTACTTTAAGCCAAACTATCCATGTCTCTGGTTTCTTTCCTGAACCTAAAAATGAGGGAGAAAGGATACTGCATAACTTGGATGTCCACAGACAACTCGGGCACTACCTTGACAGAATTAAATCTTTCAGATCTTTGGATCAGTTGTTCATTTCTTTAGAATGGACAGCCTGTGTCAAAACAAACTATTTCCAAATGGTTGTCTGTTACCTTTTGTTATTCACAACACAGCTAAACTATTACAGGCAGGGTTATGACCCACTCTGCCAGAGCCTTGGATTCATCTGTGGCCTTTTGAAAGGGTTGGATTCTAGAAGCATTCTAGAAGCAGCAACTTAGTTCTCTGTAATTAACGTTTGCAAAGCACTATACATTTGATTCCTTTTCTGGGTCTAGATAGGTTTTGCTAAGACCATTCTCCAAGGGCTCCTAAACCTTTCATCTTCTGCTTCCCAAAGGCAGTAAACTATGGTAATCTACTGACATAGCTAAGGCTACTGCAGCAGTGATTGGTATGATGAACATAGTACAGATGTATAAGTAAACACAGTAAATGTTTGAATGATCATTGCTGCAGTAGCTGCTCTCTCCTTCCATCCCCTTGCTTTTTGGTGTGTGCTGTTTATGCCAGGGTGCTTGGAAAGTGCCCTAAAGGTTTGGAAGCTGGCCAGCTTGACAGTATATAACTGATATAGCTAAGGTCACTGCAGAAGTGATCATTTAAACTTCTACTGTTATTTTAACTGTGCTTTCCTTTTTCTGCAGTATTAGAATATACATTCATAAGAAGTTACTAAGCATGTAATTCAGGAGACCACTGATAAGCATAGTCTAATTTCCCAACTGCCCCATAATACTGTCTCATTAAGTGACCGACTGAGAGTTACACGGTAGGCAAATAAAGGCAGAGGGACTCAAAACCTACACTAACGGAAGCAGCTCATTAGCATCTCTTTAATCCTCTGTGCTTACTGCCAGATTCTGACTACCTTTGGCATATATCAGTAGTGAAATGTGGAATGCACTGATCCTTTCAGGGGCTGCAAGGGGGTTAACCCTTAATCCAATATTGTGTATTTTTGTCTGTTTCAAACATATAAGTTGTTGGATCTAACCTCGGCACTGACTCTAAAACTTCTTCGGATCCAGAGCGTTGACTCCTCCCCTACCCATAATTCTCTGGACTCCACCTTAGCTGCTCAGATGTCATTTGCCACTTGACATCATCAGACATGTGAAAGAGCTGTCCTGCTGTGCGCTTTTTTCATTCTGGATCAAATATAACTCCTCCTCCTACCAAGAGAGTTTTTCTCTCTCTTTCGTATTTTTAAATAGTTAAACTTGTAGCTTTAAAGTTAGATTCTTGGCACAGTTGTTGCCTTTCTGTCTTCTTCTATATTTTCAGCCTTTTGGCCAGGGTCTGTTAGAGTGTATAAGAATAATAATAATAACATTACGTATAATAATATTAGTATTAGTATAGTTATTAAGACTGTGTTCTGGATAACTTATTTTTAACTTCTAGGATTTTTTACTCTCTCTCTCTCTCTCTCTCTCTCTCTATTTTCATCATGTCTGAATCCTCCAAATTAAAAAGAAAACGTTCAGAGTGTGGGCATAAATTCTCACCCCATGATCTACACTCTAAGTGTGTGTGTACTGCTTGAGTGCTGCCCATTTGGATGTGGATCACCAGTCCTGCACCGCCTTTAGTATTACAGCCCTTCAGACTAGATGGGACAAGTTGGTTCTCAAAGGGCTCCTTCCAGCATAAACAGGGGCTACTTCTTCAACTCTTCTTCATCCCCTCAAGGAAACAAGATAGGCCTAAACCTAAGGATAAGGGGCAAGAGAAAGAAAAGGAGGTAGATAAGTAAAATGACAAAAGGGGAAAGAAAACACCGGCTCTCCAATCAAAACTGCTGTCTTTGTTCTGACCTAACCCAAAAAGTGCTTGAAGATCAAATCCAGTGACTCCTTGGCTCTAGTCTCCTTCTCCATGAGCTAGATAGATCCCAGAACCAATGAGTCCCAGATTGTACTCTCCTATTCTTCAGGAAAGGACGTACTCCAGACTGCTATCAATGGCATTGTCTATTCACTTATCTCCAAGTTTCACAGCGCGAGATGTCAACAGGATGATGAGGAATTTTTTGAGGATGCAAATCCAGTTTGGGGTTATACTTGTACCATCCCCTGGGAAAGCAAAATAATCCAAGAAGAAATCAGATATACACTACCAAAGTACGTTCCAGGAAAAGCAGGAAAATGCAGACAAGGAACATTCCACCACAGTAAAATAAACATAAAACTTTAATGGAGAAAAACAACTTATATCCTCAGAACCAGGACAAGCGTTTCGGCAATATGCCTTCTTCAGATCCTGATTAACTAGTCCTGAGCATCTTGTTTTTAAAAAGACAGACATCCAATCACAATCCCAACATTTGAGTCAGATGACACATTAAAATAATATGAAAATCGGCATAATTCGCCAACTACTAAGGTTAACCAATCAGTCTTTGTAAGCATAAAAACTTGACTTTGCAACCAATAAAATAATTTATTTAGTCTCTTCCTCAATATATTCTCCAATAGAGAAGAATGAACTCAAACCAGGTCTTTCAACCAATGATAGGCATGGGCTTGCTGAGCCCCTCATTACCATCCAACACAAAGCAAAATCTTGGTTGAAACCAATCAATGAGGTTAGGCTCTGCCTACAGGTCAGCCAGCCAATGGAATCCTAGTGAAGGCAGAAAAAATTAATTCCATCAAATATGAATACATCTTTCTTTCACATACTTTAAAAATCATTTGATAGTTACTATTTGAGGCCAACTTCAAAATATCTTTACTGATAGAGCTTTCCTTGTCACAAAAAACTTTGTAACATGCTTTGTTTTTATGCTTACAAATCTCTGTTAAAACGGCAAGCTCATATTGCCATCCATGGGTTATACTTCATGTTTTTTGACACTTTTTAATTTTTAATTTAATTTTAAAAGAAAGAAAATGCTCTTAAGATTTGTGCTTTATCTTCTTAGAGAGCCTTGTTTCACAGTACGGTTTTAAATATCATGGTTACTGCTGTTTATTTTCTAGCCAATCAGCATTGAAGATTCGCATTTATAACCAATAGAAACCATTCATAAACACAATATAATTTGAGGTAACATGGTTATTGCTGTTCATTTCCTAGCCAGTCGGCATAGTAGATTCTCATTCATAGCCAATAGAAATCATTCACAGGCAAATAAATAGTATCATAAAATGCAATTTAAAAAAAAAAATCGCTTAATGGCTATTGTTTTTAAACAAACTTCATGTTAACTTTGCAAATGCAATTCCCCTGATTTAAGGACTTTATATAGTGCTTCATTTGAGTACATAAATATCTGAGAGATAGCAGCAAGTTAATGATGCCTACCGCAAGGTTATAATTCTTTCGTCGGCTTTATACTATATTTTGATAAGTTTTTAATTTGGTTTTATCCAAAAGAATGCTCTTGTAAAGGCTCTTATAATTTATAATTAAACTTTCACAAAGGGCCTTAACTCACATTGTGATGTAAGATAATGTGGTTACTACTATTCATTTTCTAGCCAATCGGCATATCAGATTCACATTTATACCCAATAGAAACCATCCACAGGCAAGAAGAACTTTATGTGCTACTTCACTTTATACAAACATTTCTCAGAGAAAACGACAAGTAGAAATGCCAAGTTAATGATGCCTTCCACAAGGTTATAATTCTTTCATGGACTATACTGTATTTTGATACATTTTTAGTTTGGTTTTGTCCAAAATAATACTCTTGCAAAGGCTCTTGCAATTTGTAATTAAACTTTCACAAAGCGTCTTGGCTCACATTGTGATGTAAGATAGCATGATTACTACTATTTATTTTCTGGCCAATTGGCATATCAGATTTGCACTTGTAACCAACAGAAACCATCTACAGACAAGAGAGCTTTATGTGCTACTTCACTTTATACATAACATTTCTCCGAGAAGGCAGCAAAAAAGTGCCACAAAGATCCTTGATTCACAAAACAATGATTGATACTGTTTATTTCCTAATCAATCGGCATAAAGGATTTACATTTATAACCAATATAAGCTGTCCAGAAGCACAATATAGTTTAAAACAACATAATTGTTGCTGTTCATTTCCTAGCCAATTGGCTTGGAAGATTCACTTTTAAAGCCAACAGAAATCATTCACAGGCAAAAGATAGCATCGTCATTTTTAATTTGGAAAATCGCTTGATGGCTACTTTTTTAAAACAAATTTCAAGTTATCTTTGTGAATAAGACTTCCCTTCTCTAAAGATTTATATAATACTTCACTTGTGTACATACATATCTCCAAGAAAGCGGCAAGTTGAAAATGCCATCTGCAAGATTACAGTTCTTTCTTGAGTTTTATCCTGCATTTTGATACATTTTTTATTTTAATTTGATCTTGCCCAAATGAATGCTATTGCAAGAGCTCTTCTATTTATGCTTCCATAAAGCACCTTAACTCACAATGCAATTTAAAATAACATGGTTATTACAAATCATTTTCTGGCCAATTGGTATATCAGACTCGCATTTATGACCAGTAGAAATAATTCACAGGCAAGATTACTTTGTATAGTACTTCACTTCACAATGAACAGCAATACTTACATGGCTTGAAATCGCATTACAAGTCAACGTTATTTGTGGAAGCAAAATAATAAATCTTAAGAAATCTCTTAAGAATAATCTTTTGAAGAAAATTAAATACTGAATTCCTGCAAGAGCATTCATTTGGATAGAATTAAATCTAAAATTTATTAAATTGTAGCATAAAGTCTCCAAAAGGTATATAGCCTTGGATATGGCACTGTTCATTTGCTGTTATCTGAGAGATATGTAAATATCAAAGCAAAGCACTAGAAAACGTTTTTTGATAAGGAAAGTTACATTCGCAAAGATAATCTGATTTGTCCTAAATAGCAACTTTCAAACCATAAGCATGATGCCATCTTTCATATCATCTTCTTTATGGAAGTATAAGTTTTAAGAGCCTTTGTAAGAGCAAGAGCACTGTTATAGGTAAAATCAATTACAAATGTATCAAAATGCAGCATAAAGCTCACAAAATAATTATAAATTTGCAGATGACATTTTTAACCTGCTGCTTCATTGGAGACATTTATGTACAAAAGTGAAGTACTATACAAATTCATCTTGCCTGTGAATGGTTTCTATTGGCCATAAATACGAGTCCCATATACCAATTTGCCAGAAAATGATTTGTAATAACCATACTATTTTAAATTGCTTTGTGAGTTAAGGCGCTTTGTGGAAGTATAAATAGAAGAGCTCTTGCAAGAGCATTCATTTGGGCAAGATCAAATTAAAATAAAAAATATATCAAAATGCAGTATAAAACTCAAGAAAGAACTGTAATCTTGCAGATGGCATTTTCAACTTACCGCTTTCTTGGAGATATGTATGTACTCAAGTGTAGTATTATATAAATATTTAGACAAGGGAAGTCGTATTCACAAAGATAACTTGAAGTTTGTTTTAAAACAGTAGCCATCAAGCGATTTTTCAAATTACAAATTATGATGCTATCTTTTGCCTGTGAATGATTTCTATTGGCTTTAAAAGCGAATCTTCCAAGCCAATTGGCTAGGAAATGAACAGCAACAATCATGTTGTTTTAAACTATATTGTGCTTGTGGATGGCTTATATTGGTTATAAATGTGAATCCTTTATGCCGATTGATTAGGAAATGAACAGTATCAATCATTGTTTTGTGAATCAAGGATCTTTGTGGTACTTTTTTGCCACCTTCTCGGAGAAATGTATGTATAAAATGAAGTAGCACATAGGTTCATAGGTTCATAGGTAGGTACTAGGCTATCACCCCAAGGGCCTACGTAAGCCTAGCCAACAAGGTTCCCTGGCTTACGCCACACAAGAAAGTTATTTTCCTGTGCCACTGTCGAGCAGAGACACAGAAGTGATCCCTGGGTGTATTTCCTATTTCCCATCCACGCATCAAGTTTTTTCTTGAAGAGTGCTAATGAGGAACTTTGCTTGACATAGATGGGTAGCCTGTTCCAGAGTATGGGAAGTCTCTGGGACAGGAATCTATCCCTCCAGCATGTCCTGTTTATTGTGGTGACAAGGTTTAGGTCCCTAGAGCATGTAGCTCAGAGGGACTGGGATTACTTTAGGTGTAGCATGTCCAACAGCTCTGGGTTTGGCATAGCTTTATATGTTAGGTAGAGATCACCTTGGAGTAGGCGATATGCTACAGAGTAAAGCTGATATTTTTTGAGGCGGTCAGTGTAGGGCATTTGTTTGAGGCCAGTAATCCTCTTTGTGAGGTACTTCTGTGGCCTTTCCAGCTGCTGCAGATGTCTTGTAAGGTACATTCCAAAAGGGGCATTGTACTCTATAATGGGTCTAATGAGTGTCGAGTAGAGGGGAACAATGACCTCTTTTTTCCTGGATGAGAAGCCTTTTATGATGAGGTGTGCCACGTAGAAGGACTTCCTGACTACTGTGGCGATGTGACTATCAAAGGAGAGACTACTGTCCACCTGGGTCCCAAGGTCTCTTATCACACATTCGGTGTTAAGTAGATAGTTGCCTATGTGGTAGTTCATGGGTACAGAGTTTTTACCAAAGGGGATGACACTGCACTTTTTGGCATTGAGCTTGAGGCCATGGCTCTGACACCAGGCATCTGTCTCAGCGAGGCCCTTCTGTAGGATGTCCACATCATTTGGGGACTTGACTATGGCTCCTAGTTTGCAGTCATCTGCGAACTTCATTAGCCAGAGGCCTTGTGTGTTAGCATATACTTCAGAGAAGGAGATACCAAACAGGAGAGGTCCCAGGATGGAACCCTGTGGTACTCCACTTGTCACTGCTTTGAGGTCAGATTTGGAGTCTGCAACTTTTACAGTGTGGGTTCTGTCAGTGAGCCAGTTGACAACCCATCTTGTGACATAAGGATTTATACCTAGTTTAGTAAGTTTAGCTATAATTCCAGAATGGGGGATGGTGTTGAAAGCCTTGATGAGGTCAAGATAGGCTGTGTGAACCACCTTACCCTCATCTATGGCTTTGTTGACTGCCTCAAAGAAGTCAATCAGGTTCAGGAGGCATGATCTGCCTTTCACAAACCCGAACTGGGTGGGATCCAGTTTTTGGAGGTTACCAATGTCTTTGTTTATGAGTTCCATGATGGTACGTTCCATGGCCTTGCAGACCAGGCTTGTCAGACTAATAGGTTGATAGTTCCTGGGATCAGTGGTGGCTCCCTCTTTGTGGAGTGGAATAACTGTTGCTGTACAGCATTCAGTGGGCACAAAGCCTAATGCGAGGCTATTATTGAACATGGTGCTTAAGTGGGGAGCCAGTTCGTTCTGACGTTTGTGTAAAACGCAGCCTGGGATGTTGTGCGATCCCATGGATGCTGTGTTTTTGGCTTTAGAGAGTGCAGCTTTTACCTCCATAGTTGTGATTACAGGGACTCTGCATTCTTCCTGTATAGATATGGGCCCTTTAGGGGGTGGGGGTGGGGGGTAAAGTTAGCACTGAACCTATCTGCCAGGATGTTGTCAATATCAGTTGGATGTTATGTGGTCCTATCTCGCCTACATTCTTTACTCATGGGTTCGGAGCCGAGAATCGGCTCCGACTCGGCCAACTTATTTTCTAGCATGAAGTCTCTAATTGGCTGGGCTAACCCGGTATTCCAAGATGCACCTCGCCGTAGCCCCAGATCTCATTTGCCACTTGTAGAGTTAGGATGTGGTCTCGCTTGGCTGTGGCTAAGTACCCTTTCTATACTTTTCATAAGTATTTAGCAGTCTGTTTCTAGTAAAAAGCTATTTTAATAGCTAGTTTTCATTGTGAGTGTACGGTGTGAGCGAGTTGTGTTTTGTTTGTGGTATGCCTCTTTTGGCGGGCTAGACCCGTTTAAATTAGAGGACCTAGTCCTCTCCGGTGTGTTTTTTATGTAAAATTGTGTTTTTGTTGGTCGGTAGTTAGATCCCTTGCTGCACCAAAGAAACGTTTAAATTAGAGTTTCTTTGGTTGTTCTTGGTTTGGTTTTCCCACCTTCCTCTCGTGTCTGTCATTGTCGGTTGATTGGGTGCTGTGTACTATTATGTCTAAAGAGCAGAAAGGGCATAAACCCTCTGGGTTTAAGAAATGCTCTAAATGTGGCTACAAGATGTCCATCACAGATGGGCATTCTATCTGTGTTTATTGTGTTGGTGCTATTCACCTGCAAGAGTCCTGCAGTTTTTGCCACGCTTTTAGCCCGAGGGTACTGAAGGAAAAAAAAAATAAGTTGATTTTGAAGGGCCTGGTTAAACCTTCTTTTGAGGAGTCCTTAGACTCTTCTTCTAGTACTAAGTCTAAGACTTCCAAGGCCAAGAAAAGATCTCCGGCTCCATCTGTCTCTTCGGAGCCCCCGGAGAAAGTTTCGAAAGTGGATACTGCCTCCTTGGCTCCATTGTCCTCGGGGCCGCAGGAGGTATCCATTGTACTGGAGTCGATCTCGGCCTCGATATTATTGGAACCTATTCGCAGCCGGTGACCCAGTGTTAGGCCTGAGTCTCCGGGTAGGAGATCCCGATCTCCCTCTATTTCCTCCAAATCCTCTAGGCTGTCTGATTTCGATGTGGATAGGGTGGTCCAGAGGCTTCTGCAGTCACCGGTGTTAGCAAAATTGTTCTCTGCTCCAGCCCATTCGGCTCCGGAGCCAGGCCCTATTCTTGTACCGATGATTCCTCCTCCGAGCACCGCTGTGTCGTCGGAGCCAGAGTGCTCCGTGCTGAGTGATGATCTCATGTCGGCTCCGATACCCCTTGCGAGTTTATCGGAGCCGACGTCGGCTCCAACCATGTCAGTTCCGTCCTCTGGTTTCGGTACTCAGGTTTCCTCAGTCGGATACCTCGGGACTCTTGTCAGTTCCGAGTCTCCCTCTCTGTGCTTCGGCTCGGGGAACCCTGACTCCGGTTGTGGTCTTGGAGACGGGTCGGTCCTCGGATTCGGGGGGACCTGCCTTCGAGGCCATGAGGTGCGCACTGGCCAGATTGTCAGTTACATCACCCGGATCGGTCACTCCTTCCCCCTACACCCCAGCTAGAGCCTCTGACATACCCCTGTCCATGGGATGGTGGAGCCCGAAGGTCTGAGGATACCCCCATGAGCAGTCCCCAACTTTCTGAGGGCCCCTCAGGGTCGGTGCCTGAGGAGCCCCCTAGAAAGAAGTTGTGCAAGAGGAAGCACATAGACTCCCAGGATGAGTCCCTCACTTCCGATACTGACCTCGAGGAGTCTGAGGGGTCCCCTAAGTCGTCCTCCGATGATGTCTCTTTCTCCGACATCCTGGAGATTTTGAGGCAGAGAGGCGACTGGCCTTCCAAGACACCCTCTGAGGAGGAGTCGGTAGTCCTCAAGGCCTTCGGAGCTCAACCATTCGCCTCCTGGGTGTCTCCACCCTTCGATGAACTCCTGGATTTGATTTGTCGAAGGGTTTGGGAGACCCCTGATTCCATGGAACTGGTGCCCAGATGTCCAAATAAGTTTCTTTCTGCTCCCCCGGGGAAAGAGTTCCTGACCAAAGGGGTTTCCGTAGATGCCTTGGTGGTGGCGGCAGCCATTCAGCAGGAAGTTGCAGAGGCTTCTTCTTCCGTCCATCCTCCTAACAAGGAGTCCAGGAGTATGGACCGGTACGGGAAGCGTACCCTGTCTTCAGCAACCTTTACATTGCGGTCGCTGAATTATCTTTGTCATTTTATTCAGCTCCAGAAAGATCTCCTTAAGGAGCTAGGAGACAGTCTGATGGGTAACATGCCTGAGGCAGTAGCGCAGACTGTTAACACCCAGTTGTCTACCCTTGGTTCCATTGTCAACTCGTCCATGAAGCTCATATCCTATGCAGCTGAAGGGGTGAGTAGGGCAGCTAGCTTAGGTGTAGCTCTCAGAAGGCAAGCCTGGATACGCCTATGTCATTTCGCAGAGGCCTTTAAGTCTTCCTTCACTGACGCCCCCTTTGATGGGTCCTCACTCTTCAGGACCAAAGTGAAAGACACCCTCACCAGATGTGAACAGGAGGGGAAGACCCTATCTGCTGTAGGGGCCCATTTCTCTCTTCCTTCTAGACCTTACCCCAAGGCTCAGAGAGGAGGGAAAATGTGGTTGAAGAAGTCACAGAGGTCTTTCCCTGCTGCTGAAGGTGAGTCCCCCTCCAGAGGCAGAGGAGGGGGAAATTATTCTGGATGGAAGATGCCATCCTAGAGGCAGAGGAGACCCCCGCAACTCGGGAGACCTCGATTCCTTTTGCGGGTCTTCCTTTCAGTGTTCCTGAGGCATTGCCTGACTGTGCTGTTCCGAAGCCAGTCAGGGGCTGAATTTCGTTGCATCTGGAAGCCTGGGAAAGCATCACCCAGGATTGTTGGGTGCTTTGAATAGTTACCAGAGATTACACCATCCCCTTTTTATCAACACCCCCTCCAGTCAAAAGAATCCTGGACGTTGCACCCAGTCAACGGGATCAAGCAGCACTAGAAGTTTCAAAGCTGCTAGAAAAAGGAGTCATACAACCAGTCCCCTCAGACCATATCAGATCAGGAACTTACTCAAGACTCTTTTTGGTGCTGAAAAGAACAGGGGACCTGAGGCCCATTCTGGATCTCAGCCGATTGAATCACTATGTTCTAAAGTCCAAGTTCCGAATGGTCACTCTTCAGTCCATTTTTCCCTTGCTGGAAAAAGGAGTATGGATGTGCTCCATCGATCTCAAGGATGCCTACTACCACATCAAGATGGACAAGGCATCCAGGACTCATTTACGCTTCCGACTGGGAGCCAGTCACTTCAAGTTTTATGCCCTGCGCTTTGGTCTCACCACAGCCCCCAGGGTGTTTACCAAGTGTCTGGCAGTGGTGACAGCTCACCTGAGACATCGGGGATTCCAGGTGTTTCCATATCTGGATGACTGGCTTCTCACCGCCCCCGCCAGGCATCTCCTTATTCAAGCCAGGGAGGCTACCATTACACTTTGTCACCAACTAAGAATTACCTTGAACTGGGAAAAGTCTGCCTTGCTGCCCTCACAGCATGTTGTTTTTAATAGGCTCCGAGCTAGACTCTATTCAAATGCGGGCCTTTCTGCCACAAGAGAGAATAAGAGTGCTGCAGTCTCAAATTCATGCATTGTTGCCCCTCAAGAGAGTTCAGGCCAGGTTAGTTCTCCAGCTCCTGGGACCCATGGCTGCCACCATCATGCTGGTGTCTCTAGCCAGGTTATACATGCGGATCCTACAGTAGCTCCTTTCGGCCCAATGGTCCTTTCAGAAACTTCCTCTTTCCCACTTGATACTTCTCACGGAACGGTGCAAACAGGACCTCAGCTGGTGGCTATGCTCCACCAATCTGGACAAAGTGAGGAGCTTGATTCCTATGTCTCCAGTGGCCACGGTGACCATGGACGCCTCCCAGATGGGGTGGGGGGGGGCATTATCTTGGCAGGACTGTCCAAGGCACTTGGCAAGATCACGAGGTACACCTGCACATCAATGTTCTAGAGATGGGAGCGGTGTTACTAGCGTTGCGGGCACCCCAAAGCTCTCTTCCTCAGGGAACGATTGCAATTCACTCGGACAACATGTCCGTGGTGTGGTACCTGAACAAGCAGGGGGGAACCAAGTCTTATCCCCTCTGCAGAGAGGCCATGCGAGTGTGGCATATGGCAGTGTCTTCCCAACGGTTTTTAGTGGCAACGCACATTCCGGGAAAGACAAACGTGATAGCGGACAGGCTGAGTAGAGCTATTCTGATGCCTTACGAGTGGTCCCTGAACGACCGAGTGGCGGTTCAAATTTTCAACAGGTGGGGTCAGCCTTGCTGCGATCTCTTTCCCAGCCCTCTCAATGCTAAATGCAGCAAGTACTTCACACTGATCCCCCCACAGGGGGAGTCACCCAGGGATGCTCTAGTCCATGATTGGCCCCCCCGGTCTGATCTATGCTTTCCCTCCATTTCCTCTGTTACCAGGAGTGATTTAGAAATCCATATCCTTGGGAAGCAGGATGATTCTAATTGCTCCACATTGGCCTCAACAAGTATGGTTCCCCTTTCTTCAGCAGTATGCAGTGGACGGCCCTTGGACTCTGGACCCAGTGCCAGACCTACTGATTCATATGTCAGGACAGCTCCACCCCTCCCTGCGAACCCTCAGGTTGACAGCCTGGCTGCTCCACTTCCATCACTAGTTAGATGACATTCCTTTTCACCTGAGGTGGTACACATCTTGTCTTCATCTCATAAGTCTTCCACCAGAAGGATTTATTCAAGCAAGTGGAAGAGATTCTCCATTTGGGCTCAGGCCCAAGGTTTGGACCCCTTCATAGCCCTGATTCCATCGGTCTTAGACTTTTTAGCCATGCTTTTCCAACAGGGCTCCACGCCTGCTACCATTAAGGTGCAGCTGGCTGCAATTTCCAACTTTCATACATCTTACGAGCCTTCTCTTATGGGCCATAAACTTTGTAAGGCCTTCTTGAAAGGCGCCTGGTTACTTCGCCCTCCGGTTTCAGAACCTGTCATGCCATGGGATCTAAACTTTGTGTTACAAGCCATTACTTCACCGCCCTTTGAACCGGCTGCCACCTGTGAATTAAAATTTCTATCTTGGAAGACGGCTTTCCTGATAGCCATTACATTAGCCAGAAGAGTATCAGAGATTCAAGCCTTGTCCATTAAGCCTCCGTATTTGACCTTCCATAAGGACAGAGTTTCCCTGAGACTTAACCCGACCTTCCTTCCGAAGGTGTCATCCACCGTTAATTTGCATCAGTCTATCGAGTTACCAGTGTTCTTTCCGAACTTTCCAATAAAGCAGAGTTTAGGTTTCACCAGTTGGATGTGCACAGACAACTAAGATTCTACTTACACAGGACTAAGCATATTAGGAAGTCTGATCAACTGTTTGTGTCCTTCTCAGAAAACAGAGCAGGTTGTCTATTTCCAAGAGCACAATTTCTAAATGGATCAAAGATTGTATTTCCTTTATCTGTTCATCAGCAGGCAGAAATGTACCTTTTCCCATTAAAGCTCATTCTACCAGGGCAGTGTCTACATCAATAGCACACCATGCTAGGCTTTCATTGGATGATATTTGTGCTGCGGCCACTTGGGCTTCTCCGCACACCTTTATTACTCATTACAAGTTGGATGTGGCTTCTAGGGGCAGGGCTTCCTTTGGTTCCACGGTTCTCAGGAGTATTTTCCTATGAGCCACCCAGGATAGAGGTGCTGGGGACGCTGTCCCGTGAGTAAGGAATGTAGGCGAGATAGGACCACATAACATCAGGTAGTTATGTACTCACCATAACGATCGATGTATGTGGTCCATCTCGCCTCACATTCTTACGTACCCTCCCACCTGCTCCCTTCCTATAGGATTTGGAGGAAAATTGGTTCTGAGAACCCTTCAATGTCAGTTGTTTTTTCTTTCCTTTCAGGCTGGAGCTCCCTCCAGTGGCAGTTGTGTGTGTGGGGTGTGATTGGGATGGCTGCAAACTAGATCTGGGGCTAGGGTGAGGTGCATCTTGGGATACCGGGTTAGCCCAGCCAATTAGAGACTTTGTGCTAGAAAATAAGTTGGCCAAGTCGGAGCCGATTCTCAGCTCCAAACCCGTGAGCAAAGAATGTGAGGCGAGATGGACCACATACATCAATCGTTATGGTGAGTACATAACTACCTGTTCTGTAATTTTCGTGCCGTTGTGCTGTAACTCAGAGCAGATCTGGGTGCTGCCATCGAGATTCTTGACATAGCTATAGAATGCTTTGTGGTTGTCCTTAGAATTAGTGGCGATTTTTTTTCATAGCTAGCTTTGGAGGATCTTATAAGGGATCTCAGCTTCTTACTGAGGCTGACCAGGGAGCTCCTCCACTCATGGGATTTTACTCTCTTTTACAACAGTTTCTTCCTTCTGTTGTACAGTTTATTTATGGCAGCAGACCACCAGATTGGCTTCCTTTTTTGGAGAATAGCGTCTTGGTTCTGTTTGGGATAGCACGAGCCATGCACTTGTGTAAGTGCTTATAGAGTGCATTTGTGTAGGATTCAGCAGTTGTAACTGTATTGTCCATCTGCGTGGGTGTCATGAAGTTCACCACTTCTGTCTTAAGAAGCATGAAGTTGGCTTTGGAGAATTTTTTTACCGTGGTTTCCTTAATGGGGGGTGGGGTGGGATATCCATATCAAGGGTGATTAACTTATGGTCGGATCGGACCAACGAGGAGTTGACTTCAGGTGTGGAACACTGGTCACTTATGTTGGTAATGACTAGGTCTAAGATATTGTTGCCCCTGGTGGGGGTGTGGATAAGTTGATCCAGGGCATTGGAGTTTATGAATTCCAGAAAGCATTGAGCTAAGGAGTTGGTACACAAGTAGTTTTCCCAATTAATGGTGGGGTTGTTGAAGTCACCCATTATTAGGGTGTTTGGTTGAACCCTAATATTTTCCAGTACATCAAGAAAAGAGGAGTGGGAATCCTGGGGCATGGTAGGGGATCTATAGCAAGCTACTATTTAGATTGCAGTTTTGCCCAGAGTTAGTTGCACTTGGATAACCTCGGATGTATTATGCTGAGCAACTAGCCTGGAGGTGTGGGTATCCTTAATGAATAGGGACACACCTCCGCCTTTGGTGTTTCGGTCCATTGTCTGTGGATGGTTTGAATTGGTTACAAGTGTGAATCTGACATGCCGATTGGCCAGAAAATAAATAGTAGTAACCATGCTATCTTACATCACAATGTGAGCCAAGATGCTTTGTGAAAGTTTAATTACAAATTGCAAGAGCCTTTGCAAGAGTATTCTTTTGGATAAAACCAAACTAAAAATTTATCAAAATACAGTATAAAGTCCATGAAAGAATTATAACCTTGCGGAAGGCATCATTAACTTGGCATTTCTACTTGTCGCTTTCTTGGAGAAATGTTTGTATAAAGTGAAGTAGCACATAAAGTTCTCTTGCCTGTGGATGGTTTCTATTGGGTATAAATGTGAATCTGATATGCCGATTGGCAAGAAAATTAATAGTAGTAACCACGTTATCTTACATCACAATGTGACTTAAGGCGCTTTGTGAAAGTTTAATTATAAATTATAAGAGCCTTTACAAGAGCAATCTTTTGGATAAAACCAAATTAAAAACTTATCAAAATATAGTATAAAGCCCATGAAAGAATCCTAACCTTGCAGTAGGCATCATTAACTTGCTGCTCTCTCGGAGATATTTATATACACAATGAATCACTATATAAAGTCCTTAATCAGGGGAATTGCATTTGCAAAATTAACATGAAGTTTGTTTAAAAACAATAGCCATTAAGCGAATTTTTTTAAATTGCATATTATGATACTATTTTTTGCCTGTGAATGATTTCTATTGGCCATGAATGAGAATCTTCTATGCTGATTGGCTAGGAAATGAACAGCAATAACCATGCTACCTCAAATTATATTGTGTTTTTACGAATGGTTTCTATTGGTTATAAATGCAAATCTTCAATGCCAATTGGCTAGAAAATGAACAGCAGTAACCATGATATTTTAAACCGCACTGTGAAAAGATCCCTCTGGTCATTCTCAGAACAGAGGAAAACTGGACCCAAATTTCCAAAAAAATAACAGAACAGGGCATCTCATTAAGCAACTCGACAGTAACTAGAGACGGAATTAAGCTCTGCCCAACATCTGCTACAGACTACAGAACCCTAACCAAATACCTAAGAGATGTTAACCTGGAACACCACTCTTGGCTACTTGAATCAGACAAACCCATTAAAGCGGTCATCAGAGGGATCCCCACCTCAGTGTCAGAAAAAGAGGTAGAAGAAGCCCTGCTGGAGAGAGGGTTCCCCATCAGAAAGGTCAACCGCATGAAAAGCGGCCCCTCACGCAAGCCCTGCCCTCTTGTACTAGTGCAGCTTGACAGGAATGATGCTGGCAAGCACATTTTCCAAATGGAAGACCTGCTCTCTCTCAGAGTGAGAGTCGAGACCCTAAACAACAAACCTAGAGTAGGCCAGTGCCACAATTGCCAAAGATTCGGGCATGCCGCCAACATGTGCTTTAATAAACCTAGATGTGTAAAGTGTGCTGAAGAACACTAGGCAAGAGATTGCAAACACCCAAGAGAAGAAAATGCTACCTGTGCCAATTGTGGCTTGGACCACCCTGCAAACTATCAAGGATGCGCAGCTCACCCCTCCAAGCGGCCTTCTGGAAACAGAAATATAGGACGCCCAGAACCACGCAATGTCAAACCAGACCACAGTTTTTCAGCAGCAGTCAAAACGGGAACCTCTGCCCCTCCCTCCACCAGCGAGGAAAACTGCAGGGCCAAACATCCCAGCATGCCGAACCGTGAAAACACAACTACCAAAAAGAATAGTCTTAACTCCTCGACCTCACCTGGATCCCTCCTGCGGTCTCTCTGCTGTGCATGAAAACAATGGGATCACACTCTTAGCAAGCCTACTGACAAGCCCAAAGGTCCAAAAGCTACTAGAGATTGCGTGTTTGCTGCTACAAAGCATTTGTGCTGCGAAGAACGGAATGGAAAGTCTGACATCCATAACCACAGCGATTCCTACAATCCTAGTCACACTACAAAATGAACCCTAGAAAGCTGCTTATTCCCCAAGATATTAATATGGCTTTTTGGAATGCCAATGGCCTCAAAGAAAAATCTGAGGAGCTACAGGAATTCCTAGACACCCACTCCATCGATGTTATGCTCATATGTGAAACACACCTACGCCCAAGTGTGGAAATCAAATTCAGGAACTATTACGTCTACCGCCAAGATCGCAAAACTGGTAAAGGAGGCGGTACAGCAATCCTTGCTAAAAAGAATACGGACCACTCAGAACTCCCTAGCATCACACTGGGGCACCTAGAAGCCAACATGGTGATCATTAACACTGCAGAGGGCCCCCTCAGAATAGCTGCAGCATACAACCACCCCTAAAGAAACTGCTACATGAAGACTTGGACCTAATTTTCCAGTCTGACCTACCAACAGTACTGGCCGGAGATCTCAATGCCAAACACCCTACCTGGAACAGCAGAACCACAAATGCCAAAGGAAGATCCCTAGCCAACTACTTGGACAACAGTGAAGTAGTGGTACTCGGTCCAGATGAACCAACCCACTACCACCCTCACGGTCACCGCCCTGATATCCTGGACATTGCTTTACTAAAAAATGTGGCACAAACGCCCACCATCTACACTATCAGTGAACTAAGCTCAGACCACAACCCTGTTATACTCACCCTAGAAAGTACCAGAGCAAGCCCAGAAACTGCCAATCAAACAGCAATGGAAAAAATCTGCTGGCCAGCATTCACCGATACCTTGGAGTCCTGCTTACTACACATTCCTACCATCCTAACATCGATACAGCTGGATGAAGCAACAACCATTCTTACTGACTGCATCAAAGCAGCCATAGGAAAAGCAACCAGGAAGCTCCCCTATCACACAAAGAAAAATCCTCACCAGATACCACTCTGGCTGCAGGAAAAGATTAGAGAAAAGAACAGAACCCGCAGAAAGTGGCAAAATTCTGCAACCCAAGGGATCACTCAAAAATGAACCAGCTAACGGCCAAAATCAAAAAAGCACTAGCAGTAATCAGAAATCATAGATGGACTCAAACCATCTCAGAAATAGAAAACCATCCAAATGCTAAATGGAAACTCTCAAAAGCCCTAAGACACAAAACAGCCCCGATGCCTGCCATACATGGGCTAAATGGGCTAGTCTTTACCTGCCAGGACAAGGCCGAAGCTATTGCGGAAAGCTTGGAACTGCAGTGCTTCCCAAACTTTCAGGAGGCAGATCTGGAACACATTGAGAAAATACACAAAGCCACACATAAATACCTGCGCACAAAACACCCAGAAAGAATAGATGTCACAACACCAAGCGAAACAACAAAAATACTACAAAAAGTAAATGTCAAGAAGGCAGCTGGTCCAGACAACATCCCCAGCAAAGCCCTACGGCACCTACCCACCAAAGCTGTAGCTGCAATCACCAACATCGCCAATGCTTCAATGAGACTTGGATACTTCCCTGTGTGCTGGAAAAATGCAGACGTGGTAGTCCTGCCTAAACCTGACAAGGACCAAGCTTTTCCACAAAACTACAGACCCATCAGCCTCCTAAGCACCCTAGGGAAAGTGGTAGAAAAAATCATTTTACAACGGTTACAAAAATATGCCATTCAAAAAGAAGCAGTCAACAAAGAGCAACGTGGTTTCAGGACAAACTACTCCACAACTCACCAGCTACTTCGAGTTGTCGAATATATCACAGAAGGATTTAACACCAACAGGGCAACAGGAGCTGTTTTCCTAGACGTCTCCAAAGTGTTTGACAAGGTGTGGCATGAGGGCCTGGTATACAAACTGATCTCAAAAGGCTTCCCTTCATACCTGATCCGATTAGTCTCCTCTTACCTTTAAGGCAGAACCTTCAGAGTAAAAATGAATGGTACCCACTCAAAGGAAAAGCAAATCACAGCCGGTGTCCCACAAGGTTCCACCTTATCACCACTGTTATTTAACATCTATGTTAGTGACATACCAAACATAGGCGGAACCATGCTGGCACAGTATGCAGACGACACCGCAATTCTCTACAAATCCAAACATCCCTGGTTGATCTCCAAAAGACTCCAAGAGTCTGCGGATGCCTTAGAAATGTGGTACTGCACCTGGCACATAGAGATCAATCCAGAAAAGAGCACCGCAATATGGATGAGCAGACGATTCTTAAATCCAGACAAAAAGATCACCATGTTCGACAAGGACATAACATGGAAAGAGTCTGTCAAGTACCTCGGAGTTACATTGGACAAACGTCTCTCCTGGAAACCACACATTGAAACCAACGTGGCAAATGCACGAAAAACCCACAACCAACTTTATCCACTTTTGAACAGGAGAAGCGGTCTCAGCATCAAAAACAAACTTCTGCTATACAGGTCCACAATCAGAGCCCAGATGCTATATGCTTCACCAGTATGGGGGTATGCAGCAAACAGCTACATAGCAACTCTTCAGAGACTACAAAACAAGTCCCTCAGACTCATCCTAGATGCCCCATGGTATGTAACAAATGAACAACTGCACAGAGATACCCACTCACCATCCATGAAACAACTTATCCAGGACTCAGCGATAAACCTATTTACATGGCTGGAAAACCACTCACAGGAGGATGTCAGGAAAATGATGGACTACAATGAAGCACACTACAGAAAACATAAAAGACCCAGAGCAACTCTGGCTTGAAGTCTGCCACAAACCACCCAGAATACAGATCAACCAGCCTAGACATGAAGATAAGAAGATGCCACAAACGCAAGAAGACCAAAACCACAGAGATGAAGGAGAGAGAGAGGCCAAGCCTCGGACCTCCATTGGAGCAGAAGATTCAAGAGAACAAGGCTCTTTGAGAAGATAAAGTACGAATCTTAAGAGCATTTTGGTTGTTTTAAAATTAAATTAAAAATTAAAAAGTGTCAAAAAGCAGTATAAATTTATGAATAAAGTATAACCCTTGGATGGCAATATGAGCTTGCCGTTTTCGCGGAGATGTGTAAGCATAAAAACAAAGCACTTTACAAAGTTTTTTGTGACAAGGAAAGCTCTATCAGTAAAGATATTTTGAAGTTGGCCTCAAATACTAACTATCAAGTGATTTTTAAAGTATGTAAAAGATAGATGTATTCTTATTTGATGGAATTATTTTTTTCCGCCTTCACTAGGGTTCCATTGGCTGGCTGACCTGTAGGCAGAGCCTAACTTCATTGATTGGTTTCAACCAAGATTTTGCTTCGTGTTGGATGGTAATGAGGGGCTCGGCAAGCCCATGCCTGTCATTGGTTGAAAGACCTGGTTTGAGTTAATTCTTCTGTATTGGAGAAAATATTGACGAAGAGACTAAAGAAATCATTTAATTGGCCGTAAAGTCAAGTTTTTATGCCTATATAGATTGATTGGTTAACCTTAGTAGTTGGCGAATTATGCCAATTTGCATTTTATTTTAATGTGTCATCTGACTCAAATGTTGGGATTGTGATTGGATGTCTGTCTTTTTAAAAACAAGATGCTCAGGACTAGTTAATCAGGATCTGAAGAAGGCATATTGCCGAAACGCTTGGCCTGGTTCTGAGGATATAAGTTGTTTTTATCCATTAAAGTTTTATGTTTATTTCACTGTGGTGGAATGTTCCTTGTCTTTTCTGCATCCCCTGGGAAAGTACTGTGTACTGGCCATCATACCCCTCCACGTCCTGAATCTGTACCGATCTGCTCTTCAGGTCCGGTGTTATTGGACCTGACCTTTGTCAACACCTGATGATCGGCCTTATGGCTCAACAAGCAGGGAAATACCTTGATGTGGTGGAACCCATCCCAAAAAAGGCAGATCTCATCTTAGCTGCTCTTAAAGATAGGAAACACTGGAGCAAGGATCCACCAATTGATGGTATAGTGCTAGCAGCAGCCACTGATAAAGAACTGTCAGAAGAGAGTTCATAAGTAAACCTCCCAACAGATAGTCTAGGGTGACAAATACAATTGGGAAGCACACATATGCTTCAGTGACTTTTGCCCTCAGATAGTTGAATTATTTGGCTCACCTAACCAGATTCCAGAGAGACTTGACTAATGAAATCAAGTCCTCTCAGGGGTATTATAGGTTCATAGGTAGGTACTAGGCTATCAGCCAGAGGGCCAAAGCAAGACTAGCCAACAGTGTATTGGCTTTCATCACCCATGTATTGTTAAATTCCTGCCCCTCTATTGAGCAGTACCCCAGACATAATCCCAGGGGTGAACTTCCTATCTCCCATCCACTTATCAAGGTTTCTCTTGAATAGTGCTAATGACGAGCTCTGCTTGACATGGATGGGAATTTTGCTCCAGAGCGTGGGAAGTCTCTGAGACACAAATCTATTCCTCCAGCATGTCTTATTTATTGTTGTGGTGAGGTTTAGGTCCCTAGAGCGTGTAGCTCGGGGAGATTGGGATTTCTTCAAGTGGAGCATGTCCAACAATTCCGGGATTGACATAGCTTTGTATGTCAGATAGAGGTCTCCTTGGAGTAAGCGGTATGCGGCCGAGTAGAGTTTGAGTTTCTTGAGATGGTCGGCATAGGGCAATTGTGTGAGGCCAGTGAGCCTCTTGGTGAGGTACTTTTGGGGCCTCTCAAGTTGCTGTAGGTGTCTTGTGAGGTACATACCAAACAGGGCATTGTATTCAATGATAGGTCTGATAAGAGATGAGTAGAGGGGAATGATGACTTCTTTATTTCTAGATGTAAACCCTTTTGTGATTAAGTGGGCCACTTTGAAAGATTTTCTGACAACTGTGGCAATGTGGTTATCAAAGGAGAGGTTACTATCCACTTGGGTCCCAATGTCTCTTATCACACTTTCTATGTTAGGTGTACTTTCCCCTATTTGGTAATTCATGGGTACCATGTTTTTTCCAAAGGGCATAACAATGCACTTTTTGGCATTTAGTTTGAGGTCATGATTTTGACACCAGATGTCAGTTTCGGTGAGGCCCTTTTGCAAGATGTCTACGTCAGCAGGGAATCAATAATGGCACACAGTTTGCAGTCATCTGTGAACTTGGTTAGCCATAGACACTTGGTGTTTGCTTGCACTTCAGAGAAGTATATACCGAACTAGAGGGGTCCCAAGACTGAACCCTGGGGTACTCCACATGTCACTGGTTTGGAGTCGGATCTGGAATCAGCAACTCTTACCATGTGGGTTCTGTACATGAGACAGTTGGCCACCTATCTCATGACGTAAGAGTTTATGCTAAGGTTGGTGAGTTTATCAATGATTCCTGAATGAAAAATAGTGTCAACGGCTTTAGCGAGGTCCAAGTAGGCTGTGTGGACCACCTTGCCCTCGTCTATGGCCTTAGTAACTGTTTCAAAGAAATCTACCAGGTTTAGAAGACATGACCTACCTTTTATAAATCTGAATTGGGTAGTATCCAGAGTTTGGAGGTTACCTATATCTTTGTTTATGAGATCCATGATAATATGTTCCATGGCCTTGCAGACCAGGCTTGTCAGGCTAATAGGTCTATAGTTCCCGGGGTCTGTGGTGGTTCCTCCTTTGTGGAATAGGATAACCGTAGATGTGCACCATTCTGTGGGCACATAGCCTGTGGTGAGGCTGTGGTTGAACATGGATTTTAGGTTGGGGAATAGTTCATTTTGTAGTTTGTGTAAGATGCAGCCTGGGATGTTGTCCAGTCTTATGGATGCTGTGTTTTTGGCTTTAGAGAGGCCATTTTTACCTGTGTGTTTGTGATTGCTGGGGCTCTACAACCATCTGGAATAGTTATAGGCCCTTTGGGGGTGAGGGGGAGTAAAGTTTGCACTAAACCTATCTGCCAATATGTTGGCAATGTCATTTGGCTCTGTATATTTTGTGCTGTTCTGTTGTAGCTCGGTGCAGACCTGGGTGTTGCCATGGAGATTCTTGAAGTAGTTAGAGAATGCCTTGGGGTTCTCTTTGGAATCCCTGGCAATTTTTCTTTCAAAATTAGCTTTGGAGGATTTTATGAGAGATCTTAGTTTCTTACTGAGGCTCATCAGTGAGTTCCTCCATACCTGGGTTTTTACTTTCTTTTGAAACAGTTTCTTCCTTCTGTTGTAACATTTGTTAATGGCAGGGGACCACCAGATTGTCTTCCTTTTTTTGGAGGATACCGTCTTGGTTTTATTGGGGATAGCACGATCCATGCACTCATGCAGGTGCTTGTAGAGTGCATTTGTGTAGGATTCAGCAGTCATAACTGTATTGACTTACTTGTGGATGTCCAGAAAATGGTAGACTCACAACTTTCTACTCTACAGTTCACCTCAAATGTGACCATGCGATTGCTTTCCAATGCAGCTGATGGCATGGCAGGAACAGCAGGCACCATTACCATAAGCCACCATGCCCGGGTTCATCTTTGTGATTTTGTGGAAGGTTTCAAGTCATCCTTTCTGAATATCCATTACAGTGGTTCAACTTTTTTTAGGCATAAGGTTACAAATACTCTTACCAGATGTCAACAGGATGGTAAGACTCTCTGCAGTGTAATCCGGCTTCTTCTCTACCCCAAAAAGATCCTTCTCTAGGAATCAGAGATCAGGGAACAAGATGTGGTTCCATAAATTATACAGTTCTTACCACCATTTCCTAGATGATAGAGCCTCCTGTGGTAGAAGGGGAGGTAATTCAAACAGATGATGCCCTAGAGATAGAAGTGAACCACATAGCCAGGGCTTTCATTATCCTTTTATGGAGAAAGCTTACCAGTGCTCCTGAACAATTGCCCAACTGATGCACTTTGGAGGCACTTGGGGGTGCATGTCTTTGCATCCTCAAGCCTGGCACAGCATAACTTCAGATTATTGGGTGCTAAAGATAATTTCCATGGGCTACTCAATTCATTTATTCCTTCCACCTCAGAAAAAAGAAAAAGTCCCCAGTGTTCTACCCAATCAGTGAGACTTAGCAGCCATAGAAATTTGAAAGCTGCTATAAAAAAAAGAGTCCTCTAACCAGTCCACTAAGACCAGTTAGAATCTGGAGTCTATTTGAGGTTCTTTTTAGTACCAAAGAAAATGGGGGACCTTAGACCCATTTTGGATCTCAGTCACTCAAACCAATTTGTGAAACAGATAAAATTCCATATAGTCACAATGCAGTCCATTTTACCTCTGCTGAAGCAGGAGGATTGGCTGTGCTCCATAGATCTCCAGGACACCTACTATCATATCAAGATAGCAAAGCACTCCAAGAGGTTTCTCCACTTCTGACTGGGAGCCAATCACTACCAAGTCAGAGCACTGCCTTTAGGTCTAATCACAGCCCCCAGGGTGTTCATCAAGATCATGGCAGTGGTAACAGTGCACCAGCGTCTGCTGGGGATCCAAGTCTTCTCATGCCCCAATGACTGGCTCCTAACTGCTACCTTTGAGCATCTACTGATGCCTTACCTGGAGTAAGTGCTCCAGTTATACCTTGACTTGGGATAACTGTGAATCTACCAACATTTTGCATGACTCCAACCCAGAATATACAGTTTTTAGGATGTCACCTAGATACCAGCCCGCAGATAGTCTTCCCCACTCCAGCGTTCTGTCTCTTTGCCTCACAGCCATACTAGTCCTACATCATCATCATCACCAGTGATGTTACTTCTACATCTTTCAGGCCTAATGGTGTCCACAATTCTAATGGTTCATGTAGCCAGATACTAAGGGAGAGTACTGCAGTGGACTTTTGCAGTACAATGGTCTCAGTCCAGTCATCCTTTGTATGCAAGAATTCAAATTACTCAAGTTTGCAGGCAACACATCTCATGGTGGGGAACGTCTCTGACTGAAACCGATGGTCACCCTTTCCAATCAGATTCACCAGTATCAATAGTAATCACAGATGCCACCCTTCTATGGTGGTGGTGGTATGGGACCTCCAAGGGAGAATGGTCCAAGGTGCATAGTCGTCACTAGACGTCAATCTTCACATCAGTGTCTTACAGTTGAGGGTAGTCTTCCTAACATCGCAGGCATTCCAGGATCTCCTACCCAAAGTTGTGATTTCCATACAGATGGACAACATGGCGTGGTATGTTACATCAACAAGCAGGGACAACACGTTCTTATTCTCTATGCCAGAGGCCATGGGAGTTTGGCAGTGGACGATGTCTTCACACTGATTCTGATAGCAATGCACATTCCAGCATTGACAAGTCTGTTAGCAGACAAATTGAGGTGAACTGTCCTGATGCCTCATGAGTAAGTCCCTCAATTCTACAGTGACACAATTGATCTTCAGTCACTGGGGCCAACCTTGCTGTGGCCTTTTTGCATTCTATTTCAACAACAAATGTAGCTGTGATTTTGCCCTGATCCCACTACAGGGTCAGGCACAGAGAGACGGTCTGGTCCACAATTGGCCCCTGGGTCTCCTATATGTTTTTGCTCCTTTGCTCCTAATGACCAAATTCATACATAAGGAAAGACGGTGCGATGCCAGGTTGATCCTCATTGCCCCCTTTTGGCCCAAACAGATATGGCTCCCCTACCTATGGCTTCTACTAGTGCATCCCCTTTGGATGTTGGATCACTGGCCAGACCTACAGATTCACCCACCTCAAGACCAGTAGTCCATGAAATTAACTGAATGGTTCTTCCAGTTTTAAGTATAGCCAGAGATGCCAGGCTGTGGTAATCAGTATTCTTTTCTGCTTCTTAAAATACATCCACTAGAAAGATATACCAGAGAAAATGAAATAAATTCTCTATTTAGGTCCTATCTAAAAGTCTTGATCCTTTGCCAGCACCTGTTGCATCCATACTAGAATTCTTATCTGAACACTTTGATAAAGGTTCCAGCTTTGCCCTCATCAAGGTCCAGCTGGAGGATATTTCAAATTCTCATGTTGGGTGTAAAGACATCCCTTTAGCCTCACTGTACATTTTCAAAGCTTTCTTGAAAGGTACTTCCTTACTAAGACCTCCCATTAGAGACCCAGCCCCTCTGTGGGATATCACCATTATGTTGCAAGCTTTGTCTCAGTCTCTGTTTGGACCTCCAGCCACAGCATATCTAAAATTCCTTACTTGGAAAAAAATATTCATAGTGCCAGTGACAATAACCAGATGAATTTCAGAGTTACAGGCACTCTCGTGAAAACCTCCTTATTTAAATTTTCCCAAGGATAGAGTCTACCTTATGCCGATGTGTCCTTTATTCCTAAGGTGACATCTGAAGTAAACCTTAATCAGTCCATAAACTTACTAATGTTTTTCACCAGACATTCAAACAAAGGAGAATACTTGTTGCATATGTTAGATGTCCACAGACGACTAAGATTCTACATTCACAGAACAAAACAGAAGGGACAATCAATTGTTCATTTCATTTTCAAAACCAAAATTGGGGGGAGCAGTGTCAAAGGTTACTTTGTGTAGAGTTACTTTGTGTAGATGACTGACAAACTGTATCTGTTTTGCTTGTTATGGCAATAATTTACCTGTAATAGGAAAACCAGAAGCTCATTCAACTAGGGCAGTTCTGACAGCCTTCAATAGGGGACTATCCATTGATGACATTTGTGCTGCAGCTGCTTGGTCTATGGTGCACACATTTGTGTTTCACTATAAGCTGGATGTACAGTTCAGGTCACGTTCCTCTTTTGGTTACACCATACTCAGGCGTATTCTTCCTTGATATCACCCAGTTTGACAGCTTGGGATTCTGTCCCATATGTTTTGAAATTGACAAAAACAGACAACATTGGATACAAAAGTTATGTACTTTCTAAAACGTTAGATCCATGTTGTCTGATTTTCATCTAGTTCAAACTCCCTACCTCCTTCCTGTCCCCTTCCAGGTTGTCACCTATGACTTCGATACGACTGAGAAGACCCTTTATTCTATGTCTGTGCACAGTCATGTGAGACTATACCTACTCTTCCTCAACAGGTCGGGATGTTCCAATTTAGGAGTTCTTTGTATAAGATTGTTCACATATGAGTCAGAGGGGGGCAAACCTGATCTGAGCAGTTAAGGTGGAGTCCAGAAATTATGGGTAGGGGAGGAGCCAGACCTCTGGATCTGAAGAAGCTTCAGAGTTAGTGATGAGGTTAGATATGGTCAGATCCGACAACCCACATGGTTGAACCAGATGAAATTCAGATAACATGGATCTAATGTTATGGAAATACGTAACTTTCATTTTACCTATTTAAAAAAGATTATGCTTGTGTAGTTGAACCTTTTAATAGACTTGTAAGGTACAGTTATTGTTACAAACTCTTTTCAGTATTCTTCTTTTGGGATATTTAGATTCATGCTATATCACTTTCAAGCTTTGATATATTCAGAACTATTATGTTTCAGCTTTAATCACTGGCATTTCTTAAAATCATGTAGTGGTAAGTTTTCAAGGTTGTTGTGTCTTGCGGCTTTTCCCAGTTAGGGGTCGCCACAGCAGAACTCCGGTCTGCTAATGATTGGTAGTTGATTTTTACGTGCCGAGTTACCAGCCCTGACGCACAACCTTCAACGAAGGTACGCCCATTCACGCATGTCTCCACGCAGAAGACGCTCTAGCTGAGAATCGAACCAGACAGCGTCTTACTGTGAGGTGACAACGTTACCGCAGCACCACCACCGCGGTTCGGTAAGTTTTCAAGGTAGATACCTGAAATTTAGGTTTTACTAAAACTAACTCATAATTCAAAACAAAGCATAGTTACAGCACATAAGTAAAAAAAGAGTAAATATAACCATAATGTCACAAGAGCAAACATAAATAGTTGAACTCCACTGAGTACTTTAAAACATTAACTGAAACAGTGACTAGTAGTATGTGACTTTATGGTAAGCAATAATAAGAACTGGAAAGAATGTGAAAGGAAGACTTATTAATCATGGTGCTTGTATGAAAAAATGTAATTTCTGTGCAGAACTCACCATAACAGTAAATTACTGATTTTTTTTCCATATCCACTCTGTTGTGTGAGCTATAAATTTAAATTAGTGATCAGCCAGTCTGACAAGGTTTTTTCCATTGGTAATGATGATATACAACCCAGGAAAAGTGAATGGCTGCAGGTATAAGATATTTAAGAAGCCAACCCCATCACCAAGGAACTTGGCACTTTGTTGATAGCACTTTTAATTGAGTGACTAATAGTCACAGAGAAATCTCGGGTTATCAGAAGTGTTTCCATTTGGTAATGTAATACTTTCAGAAAAGATGCCGCAGAGTGTAAAATGTAAAAGATGCATAAAGCTTGCAAATATTATTTTTGGTTACCTATTGAAATGTTGGCTCTCAAAATGCTGAGTGCCAAAAAGCTAAAAAAAAAAAAAAAAAAAAAAAAAAGACCAAAAGCCCACAGAAAAACTAATCTTGAAAATAGCTCTTCTCTTTATAACTTCTTTTTGCCCCCCCCCCCAATTTATATATGCCATCTCCAAGATCACCATATCTCAGAGGAAAAGGGGATATTGTGAGAAATGGCATCTGGGATTTAGTATATGAAAGTCTGTTCTTTCAGCCATTCAGTCTCAATGTTTTGGTACTCGCTCTAGCAGGTCACAGGTGTGTGCGCGTGCATGTGTGTGTGTATATGTGTGTGTGTGTGTGTGTGTGTGTGTGTGTGTGTGTGTGTGTGTGTGTGAAATGCCTCTGGTTAGGTGACTTGGAAGACTCAAACCTTGTACCTTAGGGACATTCTTCACACCAAATGCTAGTATGCTAATCAGCTTATTTGCCTCCTATTTTACAGAATGCCTCTGCTTTTGCATCACATTTATGCCCTATCCTTTTGCAAGTCATTTAACCAGACAGTACTTTGGACCAACTGGAAATTTGGGCTAGGCTACTCGATCCTCTTGACTGCAAGCCAGTTATGGTGTAAAGGAAGGAAATTGATTGATTGTAGTAAACAGGAACATCATCACGTGAGCCATGTTCTTCTGATTGTGATTCTTGGTTTCTTTGTTCTGCTGAACATTGACAGTGTGTTTATTATTTAGATGTGAATAACCTGAACAGCATGAGTTCTTTATAATGATGACTACATGTTTAATTTAGCTTGCTTTTTTGCAGGGACACAGGTGTGAAAAACACCACATTTAGGTTACAGAAGTTTGTCATGCACTTAGTGCAGATGAGTAAGGCTGTGGCTGTTAAAATAGCTGCTTCCTGTAATACAGGGTTTGATTCCCTCAACTTTCATTTGTCTTCTTTTTTACTCTGATCAGGTTACTTCACCAGACAGTACTCCTGGGCTGCTCCTGTAAATTGACACTTGTGTCCAGTTGGCTGTCCCTGACTGTTAGTAAATGCATTATACATTTGTCTTTTGAATTCCTGCACACCCTTCACATAGAGACTGATTAGTGCTTCACTATATGCTATTTGAGTATAAATCCCAGTACGTTTCTTGTAGGTTAATGGGTTGCTAGATGCAATATCACTAAATTTGAGTTTCAAGGAAGAAAGAGTTCACTGTTTCTCCTGCTAAATCTGTTTTAATGTGTTTGTTTTGTTCAGAATGTGCTAAAAATACATATTTAAAACACACTCAAACATGTTTCTGTATTAAACCAAAAAATATAATTTAAAAACAATCAGAAGAGTGAATCAAATAACACATTTTATGCATGGTGCTAAAAATGTGTGCAGGGGGCCCATGGTTTGAAAACAGCCTGGTTCCCAGTATACATATAATCTGTCACTGGCCAGTTGCGTTTTCATGGAATTAATTTCATTGCATTTTCAATGGATGTGAGTTTCAAGAGAAGAGAAGTTTATTGTTGCTCATGCTAGGTCTCTTTTTAATGTGATACCATTTTGTTTTGGTAAGCAAATGACTAAGGGTTTATGCTATAAAATTTGAAATAAAAGTTTTAAATTAAACCCAGACCTCTGTAATCATTGTAAAAGCAAAGACAAAAATAGTATGCAAGCTCACAAGTTTGAATAGTGTTAACAGTAATTGGAGAGATACAGCAATTTATTGGGACACTTGAATGGCTGCGGGGAGGGGGGAACCCTAGTCCATTACCCTGCCTAGGGCTCCATTTGACTATGATCCAGCTCTGCATATAGCTTAAAACTCCTTAGATTCCTGCTTACTGCCAAAAGCTGTAATATATTATTTGGGGTTAGAATGATCTAAGTAATTCTATTTTGGTGGAAGTTATTTGATTTTAAAATGTTAATCCAACAGGAAGTATAGAGTCAGGACTTCTTTACGTAATGCAGGAATGAGGTTTTGCTTAAAAGGACTACATTAACTGAATGTTTCCAAGTATTATCACATCCATGGGAACCATCTGAGCTTCTTCAAATGAAGTGGCTCTCTCTGAAAATCAGTTCAGTGTTTGACCTAATTCATTTGTAGAAGAAAAACACTTCCAGAGCCATGGTTCAGATATCCAAAATTTTACTGATGCTTCCTAGTACTTCAGCTTCAAACACCTTCCAGGGAATAATACACATCAAGGATATCATTTCATTTATGCCCATTGCAATCACCTCATTATCCTATTGCTGTTAATTACTAATCATTAAAACACCAACTAAGTGAATAACCAGAAAAATCACGGCTAAAAGCATTATGAACACAATTCTGAAAATATTTGTAAGCACTTAAAGTAGCACTATACGAATGATATAAATGTTCTTTTAAATATTATTTTGAATGTTCCTTTAAATTATCTTTTAAATTAACTTTTAAATAATATTTTTAATAAATAAATAAATAAATATTCCCATGTACATTTACAATATGTATATATTCATTTGCATACATACGCATTTCCCAATCCAAAAATTAAATAACTGATACACAATACAAAAAAATTACAGGTTTAAATCAAGTTCTAAATTCAATCCCTTTGGCCATAATGTTTGAAAATTAATTATACATTTGGTTGCCATTTTTAGTAATGTTCTCACAATATCAGTACCTTGCATGAAATGTGGTTTTGCCAGCACACTAAAAATCAAACTGTCAGATAACCCCCCCCCCCCCCGTGATTCATATGAAAACGCTGAGCCACGGGACTTTCTAATCTGCCATTCTTAATGTCACCAAGATGTTCCGTTATTCTCTTTTTTACCGCCCTCTTTGTTTGACCAGTGTACCACATGCAAGGTTTACAATTGCATCCTATGATACATACAACAGCACATGTATTACAATCAAAGTGGTCATGTGACTTGCGCCCCCCCCCATTTATCATACTAACCGAAAGGTTTCTAACCTTTTTACATACTTTGCACTTTCCATATGGATAAGTGCCCATTTTGCCCCCTGTTTTCCTACATGTTCTGAGATTTAAAATCTCCTTAAGACTGAAAAATCTACTGTGTGAAAAAATAATCCTTTTGGGAAATAGGCCTCCCACCTCATTGTCCTGTTTAACAATTGGCCACAGTCCGTTCACTACTTCCTTTAGAACCTTTGTAAAAGCGGAATATTTGTTGACAAAAAAATACATCATCCTTGGACACTCTATTTTTATGTCCTAACAAAGAATTTCCCCCAATATTATGTATTTCAAAATGAGATCCATGCAACACATCTGCTGCCCTACTCTCAGCTTCCTTCAATACCTCTGATGAATAACCTGTCTTAATCAACTTCTCTGTAACTTTTGCAAATACTTCTTGAACCTGTGTTTTATCAAAAGTATTATTACCAATACACCTATATTCACCATATCGTAAAGAATTTAATAAATGGCTAGGGTGCATGCTGTCTCCACTCAAAAAGTTGTTCACCGCTGTTTCTCTGGTATAGGGTCTAAAAGAGACCCTGTTATCCTTATCCACAAAATATTCTACATCCAAGAACTGCATTACTTTATGATGAGTTCTGTGTGTAGACTGTATTTCACATACATTGAAATGCAGTTCTTCCATGAACTTCTCAAACTGACTAATCTTCCTTTGACAAATGAAAATCATCATCAATATTGCACTTAAAAACTTCTACGTGCTGAGAATAAAACTTATTGTTGTAAATGTATAAATTTTCAAAAAATCCCATGAAGATTATAACATAGGAAGGAGCAAATGCAGCTCCCATTGTTGTCCCTGCTCTCTGTAGAAAAATTGCATTTTTAAATTAAAAAAAATTATGTGTGAGAGCAAACTCCAGGAGCTGTAATATGTAACTGGACCTTGGTCCTTCCCCCATAACTCTAGCAGTTGACTCAAGGCCCTGTCTGATGTCGATGTTTGTGTATAAAGATTTTACATCCACGCTAGCCCAGAAAAAGTTTTCCTGCCATTGCATTCCACCTACTACCTCTGAAAATCCCTTACTGTTTTTAACATGCGATGGAACCCTAGGTAAAAATTATTTTAGATGGGCATCCAAAAATATCTCTACATTTTGTAGGTAAGCACCCACCTCTGATACAATAGGTCTACCTGGTGGATTGCCAAGATTTTTTATGAACTTTTGGAATCACAAAAAATTTAGCTGCTCTGGGATTTTTTATATATATAACTTCCTGACATCCTGGGGAGAAAAGAAGCCCAGCCTCTCATCCCTTTCAAGCAATTCCAACAAATTACTATTGAATTTTTCAGTGGGATTTTCAAACAGTTTCTCATATACATTTTGATCCTGTAGCAAACTCTCAGCCATTTGATTGCAACTATCTCTTATCATGATGACCCAATTTCCCCCTTTGTCAGCCTCCACATAAACACATTTTTGTTACGTAAAAACTGCATCACTTCCCATTCATTTCTTTTCAAATTGTGCAATATTTTCTTTTTACAAAACTTGACACATTCAATCTGAATTTGTTTACATAACACTTTAACACTTTTCAAACATGTTTACTGCTACAGAAGTTTTGGGGGGGACTGAAGGTACTAACATAGGAACATTTGGTACCTTTAACTTTCCATATCCTGTTGTAAAACCCATGCTAGTACCGCCCCTAACATCCTGTTCACATTCATCATCACTGGCTTCATTAGCAAAAATATCAAAAAGATCATTCTCATGAATAGATAATTCTAACAGTGAATCAACATCATGTGATATACATTCATCTACTTGCTTTAATCTCTTACAAAAAATATTCTCAAATTCAATTTACATCAAAAATGACTTATTTCATTTGTACTTTGAGTGTTTGGACTTTTAACAAGCATTGGGGACTGAAGATCTATGCCTAGGCTGCAGATGAGAAATCAGCCTACAAATCAAAGTCAGGGAAGCTGTTTCTATATATTTTGCCTGTTTGTCTTTTTCAGCTGCCAAAAGGTCATGAAGGTCAGAGATATATAGATTACAGTTGTCTTCAGTTAGTGGTAGTATTAGACCCAACTATCTGCTAGGCAATCTTTTTCTAATGCCATTTGCATTGCCATTTGTATGTGTAATAAGAGATCTGGGAACACAGGTTGATAGCAACCTGTCATTTGACAACCACATCACCACTGTGGTTAGAAAATCCTTTTATGTGACACATCACATCACAAAGGGTTACTTATCTAGGAAGAAGGAGGTCATTATCCCTCTCTACTTGTCCCTCATTAGACCTATTATAGAATACAATGCCCCTTTTGGCATGTACCTCACTAGATACCTG